>NW_027489012.1:0-149810 GCF_050948215.1 Halictus rubicundus | reverse complement strand
CTATCCTATCCTATCCTCTATCCTATCATATCCACTATCCTATCCTATCCTCTATCCTATCCTATCCTCTATCCTATCCTATCCTCTATCCTATCCTATCCTATCCTATCCTCTATCCTATACAATCCTCTATCCTATCCTCTATCCTATCCTATCCTCTATCCTATCCTATCCTCTATCGTATCCTATCCTCTATCCTATCCTATCCTCTATCCTATCCAATGCCCTATCCTATCCTCTATCCCATCCTATACTCAATCCTATCCTATACTGTATTATATCCTATCCTCTTTCCTATCCTCTATCATATCGTATCCTCTATCCTATCCTATCCTCTACCCTATAATATCCTCTATCCTATCCTATTCTCAATCCTATCCTATACTGTATTATATCCTATCCTCTTTCCTATCCTCAATCATATCGTATCCTCTATCCTATCCTATCCTCTACCCTATAATATCCTCTATCCTATCCTATCCTCTATCCTATCCTCTCCTCTATCCTATCCTATCCTCTATCCTATCCTATCCTCTATCCTCTATCCTATCCTATCCTCTATCCTATCCTCTATCCTCTCCTATCCTCTATCCTATCCTATCCTCTATTATATCCTATCCTCCATCCCATCCTGTCCTCTATCCCATCCCTATACTCAATCCTATCCTATACTGTATTATATCCTATCCTCTTTCCTATCCTATCCTCTATCATATCCTATCCTCTATCCTCTATCCTATCCTATCCTCTATCCTATCCTCTATCCTCTCCTATCCTCTATCCTATCCTATCCTCTATTATATCCTATCCTCTATCCCATCCTGTCCTCTATCCCATCCCTATACTCAATCCTATCCTATACTGTATTATATCCTATCCTCTTTCCTATCCTCTATCATATCGTATCCTCTATCCTATCCTATCCTCTACCCTATCCTATCCTCCATCCTATCCTATCCTCTATTCTACCCTATCCTCTATCCTATCCTACCCTCTATCCTATCCTATCCTCTATCCTATCCTATCCTCTATCCTATCCTATCCTCTATCCTATCCTCTATCCTCTCCTATCCTCTATCCTATCCTATCCTCTATTATATCCTATCCTCTATCCCATCCTGTCCTCTATCCCATCCTATACTCAATCCTATCCTATACTGTATTATATCCTATCCTCTTTCCTATCCTCTATCATATCGTATCCTCTATCCTATCCTATCCTCTATCCTATCCTATCCTCTATCCTATCCTATCCTCTATCATTATCCTATCCTATACCCTCCCTATCCTCTATCCCATCCTATACTCAATCCTATCCTATACTGTATTATATCCTATCCTCTTTCCTATCCTCTATCATATCGTATCCTCTATCCTATCCTATCCTCTATTCTACCCTATCCTCTATCCTATCCTACCCTCTATCCTATCCTATCCTCTATCCTATCCTATCCTCTATCCTATCCTATCCTATACCCTCCCTATTCTCTATCCCATCCTATACTCAATCCTATCTAATACTGTATTATATCCTATCCTCTTTCCTATCCTCTATCCTATCCTATCCTCTATCCTATCCTATCCTCTATCCTATCCTATCCTCTATCCTATCCAATGCCCTATCCTATCCTCTATCCCATCCTATACTCAATTCTATCCTATACTGTATTATATCCTATCCTCTATCCTATCCTATCCTCTATCCTATCCTTTCCTCTATCCTATCCAATGCCCTATCCTATCCTCTATCCCATCCTATACTCAATCCTATCCTATACTGTATTATATCCTATCCTCTATCCTATCCTATCCTCTATCCTATCCTATCCTCTATCCTAGCCTATCCTCTATCCTATCCTATCCTCTATCCTATCCTATCCTCTATCCTATCCTCTATTCTATCCTATCCTCTATCATATCCTATCCTCTATCCTATCCTATCCTCTATCCTATCCTATCCTCTATCATATCCTATCCTCTTTCCTATCCTATCCTCTATCCTATCCTATCCACTATCCTATCCCATCCTCTATCCTATCCTAACCTCTATCCTATCCTATCCTCTATCCTATCCTATCCTCTATCCTATCCTCTTTCCTATCCTCTATCATATCGTATCCTCTATCCTATCCTATCCTCTATCCTATCCTATCCTCTATCCTATCCTATCCTCTATCCTATCCTATCCTCTATCCTATCATATCCACTATCCTATCCTATCCTCTATCCTATCCTATCCTCTATCCTATCCTATTCTCTATCCTATCTTATCCTATCCTATCCTCTATCCTATCCTATCTATCCTATCCTATCCTCTATCCTATCCTATCTATCCTATCCTATCCTCTATCCTATCCTATCCTCTATCCTATCCTATCCTCTATCCTATCCTATCCTCTATCCTATCCTATCCTCTATCCTATCCTATCCTCTATCCTATCCTATCCTCTATCCTATCCTATGCTCTATCCTATCCTATCCTCTATCCTATCCAATGCCCTATCCTATCCTCTATCCCATCCTATACTCAATCCTATCCTATACTGTATTATATCCTATCCTCTATCCTATCCTATCCTCTATCCTATCCTTTGCTCTATCCTATCCAATGCCCTATCCTATCCTCTATCCCATCCTATACTCAATCCTATCCTATACTGTATTATATCCTATCCTCTTTCCTATCCTCAATCATATCGTATCCTCTATCCTATCCTATCCTCTACCCTATAATATCCTCTATCCTATCCTATCCTCTATCCTATCCTCTCCTCTATCCTATCCTATCCTCTATCCTATCCTATCCTCTATCCTATCCTATCCTCTATCCTATCCTATCCTCTATCCTATCCTCTCCTCTATCCTATCCTCTATCCTATCCTATCCTCTATCCTATCCTATCCTCTATCCTTTCCTATCCTCTATCCTATCCTATCCTCTATCCTATCCTATCCTCTATTATATCCTATCCTCTATCCCATCCTATCCTCTATCCCATGCTATACTCAATCCTATCCTATACTGTATTATATCCTATCCTCTATCCTATCCTATCCTCTATCCTATCCTATACTCTATCCTATCCTCTATCCTATCCTATCCTCTATCCTATCCTATCCTCTATCATATCCTATCCTCTATCCTATCCAATGCCCTATCCTATCCTCTATCCCATCCTATACTCAATCCTATCCTATACTGTATTATATCCTATCCTCTATCCTATCCTATCCTCTATCCTATCCTTTGCTCTATCCTATCCAATGCCCTATCCTATCCTCTATCCCATCCTATACTCAATCCTATCCTATACTGTATTATATCCTATCCTCTTTCCTATCCTCAATCATATCGTATCCTCTATCCTATCCTATCCTCTACCCTATAATATCCTCTATCCTATCCTATCCTCTATCCTATCCTCTCCTCTATCCTATCCTATACTCTATCCTATCCTATCCTCTATCCTATCCTATCCTCTATCCTATCCTATCCTCTATCCTATCCTCTCCTCTATCCTATCCTCTATCCTATCCTCTATCCTATCCTATCCTCTATCCTATCCTATCCTCTATCCTTTCCTATCCTCTATCCTATCCTATCCTCTATCCTATCCTATCCTCTATTATATCCTATCCTCTATCCCATCCTATCCTCTATCCCATGCTATACTCAATCCTATCCTATACTGTATTATATCCTATCCTCTATCCTATCCTATCCTCTATCCTATCCTATACTCTATCCTATCCTCTATCCTATCCTATCCTCTATCCTATCCTATCCTCTATCATATCCTATCCTCTATCCTATCCTATCCTATATCCTATCCTATCCTCTACCCTATCCAATGCCCTATCCTATCCTCTATCCCATCCTATACACAACCCTATCCTATCATGTATTATATCCTATCCTCTATCCTATCCTATCCTCTATCCTATCCTATCCTCTATCATATCCTATCCTCTATCCTATCCTATCCTATATCCTATCCTATCCTCTACCCTATCCAATGCCCTATCCTATCCTCTATCCATCCTATACTCAACCCTATCCTATCATGTATTATATCCTATCCTCTATCCTATCCTATCCTCTATCCTATCCTTTCCTCTATCCTATCCAATGCCCTATCCTATCCTCTATCCCATCCTATACTCAATCCTATCCTATACTGTATTATTTTCTATCCTCTTTCCTATCCTCAATCATAATGTATCCTCTATCCTATCCTCTCCTCTACCCTATAATATCCTCTATCCTATCATATCCACTATCCTATCCTATCCTCTATCCTATCCTATCCTCTATCCTATCCTATCCTCTATCCTATCCTATCCTATCCTATCCTCTATCCTATACAATCCTCTATCCTATCCTATCCTCTATCCTATCCTATCCTCTATCCTATCCTATCCTCTATCCTGCCCTCTCCTATCCTATCCTATCCTCTATCCTATCCTATCCTCTATCTTATCCTATCCTCCATCCGATCCTATCCACTATCCTATCCTATCCTCTATCCTATCCTATCCTCTATCCTATCCTATCCTCTACCCTATAATATCCTGTATCCTATCCTATCCTCTATACTATCCTCTCCTCCATCCTATCCTATCCTCTATCCTATCCTATCCTATCCTATCCTATCCTCTATCCTATACAATCCTCTATCCTATCCTCTATCCTATCCTATCCTCTATCATATCCTATCCTCTATCCTATCCTATCCTCTATCCTATCCTATCCTCTATCATATCCAATGCCCTATCCTATCCTCTATCCCATCCTATACTCAATCCTATCCTATACTGTATTATATCCTATCCTCTATCCTATCCTATCCTCTATCCTATCCTTTCCTCTATCCTATCCAATGCCCTATCCTATCCTCTATCCCATCCTATACTCAATCCTATCCTATACTGTATTATATCCTATCCTCTTTCCTATCCTCTATCATATCGTATCCTCTATCCTATCCTATCCTCTATCCTATCCTATCCTCTATCCTATCCTATCCTCTATCCTATCCTATCCTCTATCCTATCCTATCCTCTATCATATCCTATCCTCTATCCTATCCTATCGTGTATCCCATCCTATCCTCTATCCTATCCTCTCCTCTATCCTATCCTCTATCCTATCCTATACTCTATCCTATCCTATCCTCTATCCTATCCTATCCTCTATCCTATCCTCTATCCCATCCTATACTCAATCCTATCCTATACTGTATTATATCCTATCCTCTTTCCTATCCTCTATCATATCGTATCCTCTATCCTATCCTATCCTCTATCCTATCCAATGCCCTATCCTATCCTCTATCCCATCCTATACTCAATCCTATCCTATACTGTATTATATCCTATCCTCTATCCTATCCTATCCTCTATCCTATCCTTTCCTCTATCCTATCCAATGCCCTATCCTATCCTCTATCCCATCCTATACTCAATCCTATCCTATACTGTATTATATCCTATCCTCTTTCCTATCCTCTATCATATCGTATCCTCTATCCTATCCTATCCTCTATCCTATCCTATCCTCTATCCTATCCTATCCTCTATCCTATCCTATCCTCTATCCTATCCTATCCTCTATCATATCCTATCCTCTATCCTATCCTATCGTGTATCCCATCCTATCCTCTATCCTATCCTCTCCTCTATCCTATCCTCTATCCTATCCTATACTCTATCCTATCCTATCCTCTATCCTATCCTCTATCCCATCCTATACTCAATCCTATCCTATACTGTATTATATCCTATCCTCTTTCCTATCCTCTATCATATCGTATCCTCTATCCTATCCTATCCTCTATCCTATCCAATGCCCTATCCTATCCTCTATCCCATCCTATACTCAATCCTATCCTATACTGTATTATATCCTATCCTCTTTCCTATCCTCAATCATATCGTATCCTCTATCCTATCCTATCCTCTACCCTATAATATCCTCTATCCTATCCTATCCTCTATCCTATCCTCTCCTCTATCCTATCCTATCCTCTATCCTATCCTATCCTCTATCCTATCCTATCCTCTATCCTATCCTATCCTCTATCATATCCTATCCTCTATCCTATCCTATAATATATCCTATCCTATCCTCTACCCTATCCAATGCCCTATCCTATCCTCTATCCCATCCTATACTCAACCCTATCCTATCATGTATTATATCCTATCCTCTATCCTATCCTATCCTCTATCCTATCCTTTCCTCTATCCTATCCAATGCCCTATCCTATCCTCTATCCCATCCTATACTCAATCCTATCCTGTACTGTATTATTTTCTATCCTCTTTCCTATCCTCAATCATAATGTATCCTCTATCCTATCCTATCCTCTACCCTATAATATCCTCTATCCTATCCTATCCTCTATCCTATCCTCTCCTCTATCCTATCCTATCCTCTATCCTATCCTATCCTCTATCCTATCCTATCCTCTATCCTATCATATCCACTATCCTATCCTATCCTCTATCCTATCCTATCCTCTATCCTATCCTATCCTCTATCCTATCCTATCCTCTATCCTATCCTATCCTATCCTATCCTCTATCCTATACAATCCTCTATCCTATCCTATCCTCTATCCTATCCTATCCTCTATCCTATCCTATCCTCTATCCTGTCCTCTCCTCTATCCTATCCTATCCTCTATCCTATCCTATCCTCTATCTTATCCTATCCTCCATCCGATCCTATCCACTATCCTATCCTATCCTCTATCCTATCCTATCCTCTATCCTATCCTATCCTCTATCCTATCCTATCCTCTATCTTATCCTATCCTCCATCCGATCCTATCCACTATCCTATCCTATCCTCTATCCTATCCTATCCTCTATCCTATCCTCTCCTCTATCCTATCCTATCCTCTAATATATCCTATCCTCTATCCTATCCTTTCCTCTATCCTATCCAATGCCCTATCCTATCCTCTATCCCATCCTATACTCAATCCTATCCTGTACTGTATTATATCCTATCCTCTTTCCTATCCTCAATCATATCGTATCCTCTATCCTATCCTATCCTCTACCCTATAATATCCTCTATCCTATCCTATCCTCTATCCTATCCTCTCCTCTATCCTATCCTATCCTCTATCCTATCCTATCCTCTATCCTATCCTATCCTCTATCCTATCCTATCCTCTATCCTATCCTCTCCTCTATCCTATCCTCTATCCTATCCTATCCTCTATCCTATCCTATCCTCTATCCTATCCTATCCTCTATCCTATCCTATCCCCTATCCTATCCTATCCTCTATTATATCCTATCCTCTATCTCATCCTATCCTCTATCCCATCCTATACTCAATCCTATCCTATACTGTATTATATCCTATCCTCTTTCCTATCCTCTATCATATCGTATCCTCTATCCTATCCTATCCTCTACCCTATCCTATCCTCTATCCTATCCTATCCTCTTTTCTACACTATCCTCTATCCTATCCTACCCTCTATCCTATCCTATCCTCTATACTATCCTCTATCATATCGTATCCTCTATCCTATCCTCTATCCTATCCTATCCTCTATCCTATCCTATCCTCTATCATATCCTATCCTCTATCCTAACCTATCCTGTATCCCATCCTATCCTCTATCCTATCCTATCCTCTATCCTATCCTATCCTCTATCCTATCCAATACCCTATCCTATCCTCTATCCCATCCTATACTCAATCCTATCCTATACTGTATTATATCCTATCCTCTTTCCTATCCTCTATCATATCGTATCCTCTATCCTATCCTATCCTCTACCCTATAATATCCTCTATCCTATCCTATCCTCTATCCTATCCTATCCTCTATCCTATCCTATCCTCTATCCTATCCTCTCCTCTATCCTATCCTCTATCCTATCCTCTATCCTATCCTATCCTCTATCCTATCCTATCCTCTATCCTTTCCTATCCTCTATCCTATCCTATCCTCTATCCTATCCTATCCTCTATTATATCCTATCCTCTATCCCATCCTATCCTCTATCCAATGCTATACTCAATCCTATCCTATACTGTATTATATCCTATCCTCTATCCTATCCTATCCTCTATCCTATCCTATACTCTATCCTATCCTCTATCCTATCCTATCCTCTATCCTATCCTATCCTCTATCATATCCTATCCTCTATCCTATCCTATCCATATCCTATCCTATCCTCTACCCTATCCAATGCCCTATCCTATCCTCTATCCCATCCTATACACAACCCTATCCTATCATGTATTATATCCTATCCTCTATCCTATCCTATCCTCTATCCTATCCTATCCTCTATCATATCCTATCCTCTATCCTATCCTATCCTATATCCTATCCTATCCTCTACCCTATCCAATGCCCTATCCTATCCTCTATCCCATCCTATACTCAACCCTATCCTATCATGTATTATATCCTATCCTCTATCCTATCCTATCCTCTATCCTATCCTTTCCTCTATCCTATCCAATGCCCTATCCTATCCTCTATCCCATCCTATACTCAATCCTATCCTATACTGTATTATTTTCTATCCTCTTTCCTATCCTCAATCATAATGTATCCTCTATCCTATCCTCTCCTCTACCCTATAATATCCTCTATCCTATCATATCCACTATCCTATCCTATCCTCTATCCTATCCTATCCTCTATCCTATCCTATCCTCTATCCTATCCTATCCTCTATCCTATCCTATCCTATCCTATCCTCTATCCTATACAATCCTCTATCCTATCCTATCCTCTATCCTATCCTATCCTCTATCCTATCCTATCCTCTATCCTGTCCTCTCCTCTATCCTATCCTATCCTCTATCCTATCCTATCCTCTATCTTATCCTATCCTCCATCCGATCCTATCCACTATCCTATCCTATCCTCTATCCTATCCTATCCTCTATCCTATCCTATCCTCTACCCTATAATATCCTGTATCCTATCCTATCCTCTATACTATCCTCTCCTCCATCCTATCCTATCCTCTATCCTATCCTATCCTATCCTATCCTATCCTCTATCCTATACAATCCTCTATCCTATCCTCTATCCTATCCTATCCTCTATCATATCCTATCCTCTATCCTATCCTATCCTCTATCCTATCCTATCCTCTATCATATCCAATGCCCTATCCTATCCTCTATCCCATCCTATACTCAATCCTATCCTATACTGTATTATATCCTATCCTCTATCCTATCCTATCCTCTATCCTATCCTTTCCTCTATCCTATCCAATGCCCTATCCTATCCTCTATCCCATCCTATACTCAATCCTATCCTATACTGTATTATATCCTATCCTCTTTCCTATCCTCTATCATATCGTATCCTCTATCCTATCCTATCCTCTATCCTATCCTATCCTCTATCCTATCCTATCCTCTATCCTATCCTATCCTCTATCCTATCCTATCCTCTATCATATCCTATCCTCTATCCTATCCTATCGTGTATCCCATCCTATCCTCTATCCTATCCTCTCCTCTATCCTATCCTCTATCCTATCCTATACTCTATCCTATCCTATCCTCTATCCTATCCTCTATCCCATCCTATACTCAATCCTATCCTATACTGTATTATATCCTATCCTCTTTCCTATCCTCTATCATATCGTATCCTCTATCCTATCCTATCCTCTATCCTATCCAATGCCCTATCCTATCCTCTATCCCATCCTATACTCAATCCTATCCTATACTGTATTATATCCTATCCTCTTTCCTATCCTCAATCATATCGTATCCTCTATCCTATCCTATCCTCTACCCTATAATATCCTCTATCCTATCCTATCCTCTATCCTATCCTCTCCTCTATCCTATCCTATCCTCTATCCTATCCTATCCTCTATCCTATCCTATCCTCTATCCTATCCTATCCTCTATCATATCCTATCCTCTATCCTATCCTATAATATATCCTATCCTATCCTCTACCCTATCCAATGCCCTATCCTATCCTCTATCCCATCCTATACTCAACCCTATCCTATCATGTATTATATCCTATCCTCTATCCTATCCTATCCTCTATCCTATCCTTTCCTCTATCCTATCCAATGCCCTATCCTATCCTCTATCCCATCCTATACTCAATCCTATCCTGTACTGTATTATTTTCTATCCTCTTTCCTATCCTCAATCATAATGTATCCTCTATCCTATCCTATCCTCTACCCTATAATATCCTCTATCCTATCCTATCCTCTATCCTATCCTCTCCTCTATCCTATCCTATCCTCTATCCTATCCTATCCTCTATCCTATCCTATCCTCTATCCTATCATATCCACTATCCTATCCTATCCTCTATCCTATCCTATCCTCTATCCTATCCTATCCTCTATCCTATCCTATCCTCTATCCTATCCTATCCTATCCTATCCTCTATCCTATACAATCCTCTATCCTATCCTATCCTCTATCCTATCCTATCCTCTATCCTATCCTATCCTCTATCCTGTCCTCTCCTCTATCCTATCCTATCCTCTATCCTATCCTATCCTCTATCTTATCCTATCCTCCATCCGATCCTATCCACTATCCTATCCTATCCTCTATCCTATCCTATCCTCTATCCTATCCTATCCTCTATCCTATCCTATCCTCTATCTTATCCTATCCTCCATCCGATCCTATCCACTATCCTATCCTATCCTCTATCCTATCCTATCCTCTATCCTATCCTCTCCTCTATCCTATCCTATCCTCTAATATATCCTATCCTCTATCCTATCCTTTCCTCTATCCTATCCAATGCCCTATCCTATCCTCTATCCCATCCTATACTCAATCCTATCCTGTACTGTATTATATCCTATCCTCTTTCCTATCCTCAATCATATCGTATCCTCTATCCTATCCTATCCTCTACCCTATAATATCCTCTATCCTATCCTATCCTCTATCCTATCCTCTCCTCTATCCTATCCTATCCTCTATCCTATCCTATCCTCTATCCTATCCTATCCTCTATCCTATCCTATCCTCTATCCTATCCTCTCCTCTATCCTATCCTCTATCCTATCCTATCCTCTATCCTATCCTATCCTCTATCCTATCCTATCCTCTATCCTATCCTATCCCCTATCCTATCCTATCCTCTATTATATCCTATCCTCTATCTCATCCTATCCTCTATCCCATCCTATACTCAATCCTATCCTATACTGTATTATATCCTATCCTCTTTCCTATCCTCTATCATATCGTATCCTCTATCCTATCCTATCCTCTACCCTATCCTATCCTCTATCCTATCCTATCCTCTTTTCTACACTATCCTCTATCCTATCCTACCCTCTATCCTATCCTATCCTCTATACTATCCTCTATCATATCGTATCCTCTATCCTATCCTCTATCCTATCCTATCCTCTATCCTATCCTATCCTCTATCATATCCTATCCTCTATCCTATCCTATCCTGTATCCCATCCTATCCTCTATCCTATCCTATCCTCTATCCTATCCTATCCTCTATCCTATCCAATACCCTATCCTATCCTCTATCCCATCCTATACTCAATCCTATCCTATACTGTATTATATCCTATCCTCTTTCCTATCCTCTATCATATCGTATCCTCTATCCTATCCTATCCTCTACCCTATAATATCCTCTATCCTATCCTATCCTCTATCCTATCCTATCCTCTATCCTATCCTATCCTCTATCCTATCCTCTCCTCTATCCTATCCTATCCTCTATCCTATACTATCCTCTATACTATCCTATCCTCTATCCTATCCTATCCTCTATCATATCCTATCCTCTATCCTATCCTTTCCTCTATCCTATCCAATGCCCTATCCTATCCTCTATCCCATCCTATACTCAATCCTATCCTATACTGTATTATATCCTATCCTCTATCCCATCCTATACTCAATCCTATCCTATACTGTATTATATCCTATCCTCTTTCCTATCCTCAATCATATCGTATCCTCTATCCTATCCTATCCTCTACCCTATAATATCCTCTATCCTATCCTATCCTCTATCCTATCCTCTCCTCTATCCTATCCTCTCCTCTATCCTATCCTATCCTCTATCCTATCCTATCCTCTATCCTATCCTATCCTCTATCCTATCCTCTCCTCTATCCTATCCTCTATCCTATCCTATCCTCTATCCTATCCTATCCTCTATCCTATCCTATCCTCTATCCTATCCTCTCCTCTATCCTATCCTATCCTCTATCCTATCCTATCCTCTATCCTATCCTATCCTCTATCCTATCATATCCACTATCCTATCCTATCCTCTATCCTATCCTATCCTCTATCCTATCCTATCCTCTATCATATCCTATCCTCTATCCTATCCTATCGTGTATCCCATCCTATCCTCTATCCTATCCTCTCCTCTATCCTATCCTCTATCCTATCCTATACTCTATCCTATCCTATCCTCTATCCTATCCTATCCTCTATCCTATCCTATCCTATCCTATCCTCTATCCTATACAATCCTCTATCCTAACCTCTATCCTATCCTATCCTCTATCATATCCTATCCTCTATCCTATCCTATCCTCTATCCTATCCTATCCTCTATCATATCCAATGCCCTATCCTATCCTCTATCATATCCAATGCCCTATCCTATCCTCTATCCCATCCTATACTCAATCCTATCCTATACTGTATTATATCCTATCCTCTATCCTATCCTATCCTCTATCCTATCCTTTCCTCTATCCTATCCAATGCCCTATCCTATCCTCTATCCCATCCTATACTCAATCCTATCCTATACTGTATTATATCCTATCCTCTTTCCTATCCTCTATCATATCGTATCCTCTATCCTATCCTATCCTCTATCCTATCCTATCCTCTATCCTATCCTATCCTCTATCCTATTCTATCCTCTATCCTATCCTATCCTCTATCATATCCTATCCTCTATCCTATCCTATCGTGTATCCCATCCTATCCTGTATCCTATCCTCTCCTCTATCCTATTCTCTATCCTATCCTATACTCTATCCTATCCTATCCTCTATCCTATCCTCTCCTCTATCCTATCCTATCCTCTATCCTATCCTCTCCTCTATCCTGTCCTATCCTCTATCCTATCCTATCCTCTACCCTATAGTATCCTCTATCCTATCCTATCCTCTATCCTATCCTCTCCTCTATCCTATCCTATCCTCTATCCTATCCTATCCTCTATCCTATCCTATCCTCTATCCTATCCTATCCTCTATCCTATCATATCCACTATCCTATCCTATCCTCTATCCTATCCTATCCTCTATCCTATCCTATCCTCTATCCTATCCTATCCTCTATCCTATCCTATCCTATCCTATCCTCTATCCTATACAATCCTCTATCCTATCCTATCCTCTATCCTATCCTATCCTCTATCCTATCCTATCCTCTATCCTGTCCTCTCCTCTATCCTATCCTATCCTCTATCCTATCCTATCCTCTATCTTATCCTATCCTCCATCCTATCCTATCCACTATCCTATCCTATCCTCTATCCTATCCTATCCTCTATCCTATCCTATCCTCTACCCTATAATATCCTCTATCCTATCCTATCCTCTATACTATCCTCTCCTCTATCCTATCCTATCCTCTATCCTATCCTATCCTATCCTATCCTCTATCCTATACAATCCTCTATCCTATCCTCTATCCTATCCTATCCTCTATCATATCCTATCCTCTATCCTATCCTATCCTCTATCCTATCCTATCCTCTATCATATCCAATGCCCTATCCTATCCTCTATCCCATCCTATACTCAATCCTATCCTATACTGTATTATATCCTATCCTCTATCCTATCCTATCCTCTATCCTATCCTTTCCTCTATCCTATCCAATGCCCTATCCTATCCTCTATCCCATCCTATACTCAATCCTATCCTATACTGTATTATATCCTATCCTCTTTCCTATCCTCTATCATATCGTATCCTCTATCCTATCCTATCCTCTATCCTATCCTATCCTCTATCCTATCCTATCCTCTATCCTATCCTATCCTCTATCCTATCCTATCCTCTATCATATCCTATCCTCTATCCTATCCTATCGTGTATCCCATCCTATCCTCTATCCTATCCTCTCCTCTATCCTATCCTCTATCCTATCCTATACTCTATCCTATCCTATCCTCTATCCTATCCTCTCCTCTATCCTATCCTATCCTCTATCCTATCCTCTCCTCTATCCTATCCTATCCTATACCCTATCCTATCCTCTATCCCATCCTATACTCAATCCTATCCTATACTGTATTATATCCTATCCTCTTTCCTATCCTCTATCATATCGTATCCTCTATCCTATCCTCTATCCTATCCTATCCTCTATCCTATCCTATCCTCTATCATATCCTATCCTCTATCCTATCCTATCCTGTATCCCATCGTATCCTCTATCCTATCCTATCCTCTATCCTATCCTATCCTCTATCCTATCCTATCCTCTATCCTATCCTCTCCTCTATCCTATCCTATCCTCTATCCTATACTATCCTCTATACTATCCTATCCTCTATCCTATCCTCTCCTCTATCCTATCCTATCCTCTATCCTATCCTATCCTCTATCCTATCCTATCCTCTATCCTATCATATCCACTATCCTATCCTATCCTCTATCCTATCCTATCCTCTATCCTATCCTATCCTCTATCCTATCCTATCCTCTATCCTATCCTATCCTCTATCCTATCCTCTCCTCTATCCTATCCTATCCTCTATCCTATCCTCTCCTCTATCCTGTCCTATCCTCTATCCTATCCTATCCTCTACCCTATAGTATCCTCTATCCTATCCTATCCTCTATCCTATCCTATCCTCTATCCTATCCTATCCTCTATCCTATCCTCTCCTCTATCCTATCCTATCCTCTATCCTATACTATCCTCTATACTATCCTATCCTCTATCCTATCCTCTCCTCTATCCTATCCTATCCTCTAACCTATCCTATCCTCTATCCTATCCTATCCTCTATCCTATCATATCCACTATCCTATCCTATCCTCTATCCTATCCTATCCTCTATCCTATCCTATCCTCTATCCTATCCTATCCTCTATCCTATCCTATCCTCTATCCTATCCTCTCCTCTATCCTATCCTATCCTCTATCCTATCCTCTCCTCTATCCTGTCCTATCCTCTATCCTATCCTATCCTCTACCCTATAGTATCCTCTATCCTATCCTATCCTCTATCCTATCCTCTCCTCTATCCTATCCTATCCTCTATCCTATCCTATCCTCTATCCTATCCTATCCTCTATCCTATCCTATCCTCTATCCTATCCTATCCTATCCTATCCTCTATCCTATACAATCCTCTATCCTATCCTATCCTCTATCCTATCCTATCCTCTATCCTATCCTATCCTCTATCCTGTCCTCTCCTCTATCCTATCCTATCCTCTATCCTATCCTATCCTCTATCTTATCCTATCCTCCATCCGATCCTATCCACTATCCTATCCTATCCTCTATCCTATCCTATCCTCTATCCTATCCTATCCTCTACCCTATAATATCCTCTATCCTATCCTATCCTCTATACTATCCTCTCCTCTATCCTATCCTATCCTCTATCCTATCCTATCCTATCCTATCCTCTATCCTATACAATCCTCTATCCTATCCTCTATCCTATCCTATCCTCTATCATATCCTATCCTCTATCCTATCCTATCCTCTATCCTATCCTATCCTCTATCATATCCAATGCCCTATCCTATCCTCTATCCCATCCTATACTCAATCCTATCCTATAGTGTATTATATCCTATCCTCTATCCTATCCTATCCTCTATCCTATCCTTTCCTCTATCCTATCCAATGCCCTATCCTATCCTCTATCCCATCCTATACTCAATCCTATCCTATACTGTATTATATCCTATCCTCTTTCCTATCCTCTATCATATCGTATCCTCTATCCTATCCTATCCTCTACCCTATAATATCCTCTATCCTATCCTATCCTCTATCCTATCCTATCCTCTATCCTATCCTATCCTCTATCCTATCCTCTCCTCTATCCTATCCTATCCTCTATCCTATACTATCCTCTATACTATCCTATCCTCTATCCTATCCTATCCTCTATCCTATCCTATCCTCTATCCTATCCTATCCTCTATCCTATCCTATCCTCTATCCTATCCTATCCTATCCTATCCTCTATCCTATACAATCCTCTATCCTATCCTATCCTCCATCCGATCCTATCCACTATCCTATCCTATCCTCTATCCTATCCTATCCTCTATCCTATCCTATCCTCTACCCTATAATATCCTCTATCCTATCCTATCCTCTATACTATCCTCTCCTCTATCCTATCCTATCCTCTATCCTATCCTATCCTATCCTATCCTCTATCCTATACAATCCTCTATCCTATCCTCTATCCTATCCTATCCTCTATCATATCCTATCCTCTATCCTATCCTATCCTCTATCCTATCCTATCCTCTACCCTATAATATCCTCTATCCTATCCTATCCTCTATACTATCCTCTCCTCTATCCTATCCTATCCTCTATCCTATCCTATCCTATCCTATCCTCTATCCTATACAATCCTCTATCCTATCCTCTATCCTATCCTATCCTCTATCATATCCTATCCTCTATCCTATCCTATCCTCTATCCTATCCTATCCTCTATCATATCCTATCCTCTATCCTATCCTATCCTCTATCCTATCCAATGCCCTATCCTATCCTCTATCCCATCCTATACTCAATCCTATCCTATACTGTATTATATCCTATCCTCTATCCTATCCTATCCTCTATCCTATCCTTTCCTCTATCCTATCCAATGCCCTATCCTATCCTCTATCCCATCCTATACTCAATCCTATCCTATACTGTATTATATCCTATCCTCTTTCCTATCCTCAATCATATCGTATCCTCTATCCTATCCTATCCTCTACCCTATAATATCCTCTATCCTATCCTATCCTCTATCCTATCCTCTCCTCTATCCTATCCTCTCCTCTATCCTATCCTATCCTCTATCCTATCCTATCCTCTATCCTATCCTATCCTCTATCCTATCCTCTCCTCTATCCTATCCTCTATCCTATCCTATCCTCTATCCTATCCTATCCTCTATCCTATCCTATCCTCTATCCTATCCTCTCCTCTATCCTATCCTATCCTCTATCCTATCCTATCCTCTATCCTTTCCTATCCTCTATCATATCGTATCCTCTATCCTATCCTATCCTCTATCCTATCCTATCCTCTATCCTATCCTATCCTCTATCCTATTCTATCCTCTATCCTATCCTATCCTCTATCATATCCTATCCTCTATCCTATCCTATCGTGTATCCCATCCTATCCTGTATCCTATCCTCTCCTCTATCCTATTCTCTATCCTATCCTATACTCTATCCTATCCTATCCTCTATCCTATCCTCTCCTCTATCCTATCCTATCCTCTATCCTATCCTCTCCTCTATCCTGTCCTATCCTCTATCCTATCCTATCCTCTACCCTATAGTATCCTCTATCCTATCCTATCCTCTATCCTATCCTCTCCTCTATCCTATCCTATCCTCTATCCTATCCTATCCTCTATCCTATCCTATCCTCTATCCTATCCTATCCTCTATCCTATCATATCCACTATCCTATCCTATCCTCTATCCTATCCTATCCTCTATCCTATCCTATCCTCTATCCTATCCTATCCTCTATCCTATCCTATCCTATCCTATCCTCTATCCTATACAATCCTCTATCCTATCCTATCCTCTATCCTATCCTATCCTCTATCCTATCCTATCCTCTATCCTGTCCTCTCCTCTATCCTATCCTATCCTCTATCCTATCCTATCCTCTATCCTATCCTATCCTCTATCCTATCCTATCCTCTATCATATCCTATCCTCTATCCTATCCTATCGTGTATCCCATCCTATCCTCTATCCTATCCTCTCCTCTATCCTATCCTCTATCCTATCCTATACTCTATCCTATCCTATCCTCTATCCTATCCTCTCCTCTATCCTATCCTATCCTCTATCCTATCCTCTCCTCTATCCTATCCTATCCTATACCCTATCCTATCCTCTATCCCATCCTATACTCAATCCTATCCTATACTGTATTATATCCTATCCTCTTTCCTATCCTCTATCATATCGTATCCTCTATCCTATCCTCTATCCTATCCTATCCTCTATCCTATCCTATCCTCTATCATATCCTATCCTCTATCCTATCCTATCCTGTATCCCATCGTATCCTCTATCCTATCCTATCCTCTATCCTATCCTATCCTCTATCCTATCCTATCCTCTATCCTATCCTCTCCTCTATCCTATCCTATCCTCTATCCTATACTATCCTCTATACTATCCTATCCTCTATCCTATCCTCTCCTCTATCCTATCCTATCCTCTATCCTATCCTATCCTCTATCCTATCCTATCCTCTATCCTATCATATCCACTATCCTATCCTATCCTCTATCCTATCCTATCCTCTATCCTATCCTATCCTCTATCCTATCCTATCCTCTATCCTATCCTATCCTCTATCCTATCCTCTCCTCTATCCTATCCTATCCTCTATCCTATCCTCTCCTCTATCCTGTCCTATCCTCTATCCTATCCTATCCTCTACCCTATAGTATCCTCTATCCTATCCTATCCTCTATCCTATCCTATCCTCTATCCTATCCTATCCTCTATCCTATCCTCTCCTCTATCCTATCCTATCCTCTATCCTATACTATCCTCTATACTATCCTATCCTCTATCCTATCCTCTCCTCTATCCTATCCTATCCTCTATCCTATCCTATCCTCTATCCTATCCTATCCTCTATCCTATCATATCCACTATCCTATCCTATCCTCTATCCTATCCTATCCTCTATCCTATCCTATCCTCTATCCTATCCTATCCTCTATCCTATCCTATCCTCTATCCTATCCTCTCCTCTATCCTATCCTATCCTCTATCCTATCCTCTCCTCTATCCTGTCCTATCCTCTATCCTATCCTATCCTCTACCCTATAGTATCCTCTATCCTATCCTATCCTCTATCCTATCCTCTCCTCTATCCTATCCTATCCTCTATCCTATCCTATCCTCTATCCTATCCTATCCTCTATCCTATCCTATCCTCTATCCTATCCTATCCTATCCTATCCTCTATCCTATACAATCCTCTATCCTATCCTATCCTCTATCCTATCCTATCCTCTATCCTATCCTATCCTCTATCCTGTCCTCTCCTCTATCCTATCCTATCCTCTATCCTATCCTATCCTCTATCTTATCCTATCCTCCATCCGATCCTATCCACTATCCTATCCTATCCTCTATCCTATCCTATCCTCTATCCTATCCTATCCTCTACCCTATAATATCCTCTATCCTATCCTATCCTCTATACTATCCTCTCCTCTATCCTATCCTATCCTCTATCCTATCCTATCCTATCCTATCCTCTATCCTATACAATCCTCTATCCTATCCTCTATCCTATCCTATCCTCTATCATATCCTATCCTCTATCCTATCCTATCCTCTATCCTATCCTATCCTCTATCATATCCAATGCCCTATCCTATCCTCTATCCCATCCTATACTCAATCCTATCCTATAGTGTATTATATCCTATCCTCTATCCTATCCTATCCTCTATCCTATCCTTTCCTCTATCCTATCCAATGCCCTATCCTATCCTCTATCCCATCCTATACTCAATCCTATCCTATACTGTATTATATCCTATCCTCTTTCCTATCCTCTATCATATCGTATCCTCTATCCTATCCTATCCTCTACCCTATAATATCCTCTATCCTATCCTATCCTCTATCCTATCCTATCCTCTATCCTATCCTATCCTCTATCCTATCCTCTCCTCTATCCTATCCTATCCTCTATCCTATACTATCCTCTATACTATCCTATCCTCTATCCTATCCTATCCTCTATCCTATCCTATCCTCTATCCTATCCTATCCTCTATCCTATCCTATCCTCTATCCTATCCTATCCTATCCTATCCTCTATCCTATACAATCCTCTATCCTATCCTATCCTCCATCCGATCCTATCCACTATCCTATCCTATCCTCTATCCTATCCTATCCTCTATCCTATCCTATCCTCTACCCTATAATATCCTCTATCCTATCCTATCCTCTATACTATCCTCTCCTCTATCCTATCCTATCCTCTATCCTATCCTATCCTATCCTATCCTCTATCCTATACAATCCTCTATCCTATCCTCTATCCTATCCTATCCTCTATCATATCCTATCCTCTATCCTATCCTATCCTCTATCCTATCCTATCCTCTACCCTATAATATCCTCTATCCTATCCTATCCTCTATACTATCCTCTCCTCTATCCTATCCTATCCTCTATCCTATCCTATCCTATCCTATCCTCTATCCTATACAATCCTCTATCCTATCCTCTATCCTATCCTATCCTCTATCATATCCTATCCTCTATCCTATCCTATCCTCTATCCTATCCTATCCTCTATCATATCCAATGCCCTATCCTATCCTCTATCCCATCCTATACTCAATCCTATCCTATAGTGTATTATATCCTATCCTCTATCCTATCCTATCCTCTATCCTATCCTTTCCTCTATCCTATCCAATGCCCTATCCTATCCTCTATCCCATCCTATACTCAATCCTATCCTATACTGTATTATATCCTATCCTCTTTCCTATCCTCTATCATATCGTATCCTCTATCCTATCCTATCCTCTACCCTATAATATCCTCTATCCTATCCTATCCTCTATCCTATCCTATCCTCTATCCTGTCCTCTCCTCTATCCTATCCTATCCTCTATCCTATCCTATCCTCTATCTTATCCTATCCTCCATCCGATCCTATCCACTATCCTATCCTATCCTCTATCCTATCCTATCCTCTATCCTATCCTATCCTCTATCCTATCCTATCCTCTATCTTATCCTATCCTCCATCCGATCCTATCCACTATCCTATCCTATCCTCTATCCTATCCTATCCTCTATCCTATCCTCTCCTCTATCCTATCCTATCCTCTAATATATCCTATCCTCTATCCTATCCTTTCCTCTATCCTATCCAATGCCCTATCCTATCCTCTATCCCATCCTATACTCAATCCTATCCTGTACTGTATTATATCCTATCCTCTTTCCTATCCTCAATCATATCGTATCCTCTATCCTATCCTATCCTCTACCCTATAATATCCTCTATCCTATCCTATCCTCTATCCTATCCTCTCCTCTATCCTATCCTATCCTCTATCCTATCCTATCCTCTATCCTATCCTATCCTCTATCCTATCCTATCCTCTATCCTATCCTCTCCTCTATCCTATCCTCTATCCTATCCTATCCTCTATCCTATCCTATCCTCTATCCTATCCTATCCTCTATCCTATCCTATCCCCTATCCTATCCTATCCTCTATTATATCCTATCCTCTATCTCATCCTATCCTCTATCCCATCCTATACTCAATCCTATCCTATACTGTATTATATCCTATCCTCTTTCCTATCCTCTATCATATCGTATCCTCTATCCTATCCTATCCTCTACCCTATCCTATCCTCTATCCTATCCTATCCTCTTTTCTACACTATCCTCTATCCTATCCTACCCTCTATCCTATCCTATCCTCTATACTATCCTCTATCATATCGTATCCTCTATCCTATCCTCTATCCTATCCTATCCTCTATCTTATCCTATCCTCTATCATATCCTATCCTCTATCCTATCCTATCCTGTATCCCATCCTATCCTCTATCCTATCCTATCCTCTATCCTATCCTATCCTCTATCCTATCCAATACCCTATCCTATCCTCTATCCCATCCTATACTCAATCCTATCCTATACTGTATTATATCCTATCCTCTTTCCTATCCTCTATCATATCGTATCCTCTATCCTATCCTATCCTCTACCCTATAATATCCTCTATCCTATCCTATCCTCTATCCTATCCTATCCTCTATCCTATCCTATCCTCTATCCTATCCTCTCCTCTATCCTATCCTATCCTCTATCCTATACTATCCTCTATACTATCCTATCCTCTATCCTATCCTATCCTCTATCATATCCTATCCTCTATCCTATCCTATCCTCTATCCTATCCAATGCCCTATCCTATCCTCTATCCCATCCTATACTCAATCCTATCCTATACTGTATTATATCCTATCCTCTATCCTATCCTATCCTCTATCCTATCCTTTCCTCTATCCTATCCAATGCCCTATCCTATCCTCTATCCCATCCTATACTCAATCCTATCCTATACTGTATTATATCCTATCCTCTTTCCTATCCTCAATCATATCGTATCCTCTATCCTATCCTATCCTCTACCCTATAATATCCTCTATCCTATCCTATCCTCTATCCTATCCTCTCCTCTATCCTATCCTCTCCTCTATCCTATCCTATCCTCTATCCTATCCTATCCTCTATCCTATCCTATCCTCTATCCTATCCTCTCCTCTATCCTATCCTCTATCCTATCCTATCCTCTATCCTATCCTATCCTCTATCCTATCCTATCCTCTATCCTATCCTCTCCTCTATCCTATCCTATCCTCTATCCTATCCTATCCTCTATCCTATCCTATCCTCTATCCTATCATATCCACTATCCTATCCTATCCTCTATCCTATCCTATCCTCTATCCTATCCTATCCTCTATCATATCCTATCCTCTATCCTATCCTATCGTGTATCCCATCCTATCCTCTATCCTATCCTCTCCTCTATCCTATCCTCTATCCTATCCTATACTCTATCCTATCCTATCCTCTATCCTATCCTATCCTCTATCCTATCCTATCCTATCCTATCCTCTATCCTATACAATCCTCTATCCTATCCTCTATCCTATCCTATCCTCTATCATATCCTATCCTCTATCCTATCCTATCCTCTATCCTATCCTATCCTCTATCATATCCAATGCCCTATCCTATCCTCTATCATATCCAATGCCCTATCCTATCCTCTATCCCATCCTATACTCAATCCTATCCTATACTGTATTATATCCTATCCTCTATCCTATCCTATCCTCTATCCTATCCTTTCCTCTATCCTATCCAATGCCCTATCCTATCCTCTATCCCATCCTATACTCAATCCTATCCTATACTGTATTATATCCTATCCTCTTTCCTATCCTCTATCATATCGTATCCTCTATCCTATCCTATCCTCTATCCTATCCTATCCTCTATCCTATCCTATCCTCTATCCTATTCTATCCTCTATCCTATCCTATCCTCTATCATATCCTATCCTCTATCCTATCCTATCGTGTATCCCATCCTATCCTGTATCCTATCCTCTCCTCTATCCTATTCTCTATCCTATCCTATACTCTATCCTATCCTATCCTCTATCCTATCCTCTCCTCTATCCTATCCTATCCTCTATCCTATCCTCTCCTCTATCCTGTCCTATCCTCTATCCTATCCTATCCTCTACCCTATAGTATCCTCTATCCTATCCTATCCTCTATCCTATCCTCTCCTCTATCCTATCCTATCCTCTATCCTATCCTATCCTCTATCCTATCCTATCCTCTATCCTATCATATCCACTATCCTATCCTATCCTCTATCCTATCCTATCCTCTATCCTATGCTATCCTCTATCCTATCCTATCCTCTATCCTATCCTATCCTATCCTATCCTCTATCCTATCCTATCCTATCCTATCCTCTATCCTATACAATCCTCTATCCTATCCTATCCTCTATCCTATCCTATCCTCTATCCTATCCTATCCTCTATCCTGTCCTCTCCTCTATCCTATCCTATCCTCTATCCTATCCTATCCTCTATCTTATCCTATCCTCCATCCTATCCTATCCACTATCCTATCCTATCCTCTATCCTATCCTATCCTCTATCCTATCCTATCCTCTACCCTATAATATCCTCTATCCTATCCTATCCTCTATACTATCCTCTCCTCTATCCTATCCTATCCTCTATCCTATCCTATCCTATCCTATCCTCTATCCTATACAATCCTCTATCCTATCCTCTATCCTATCCTATCCTCTATCATATCCTATCCTCTATCCTATCCTATCCTCTATCCTATCCTATCCTCTATCATATCCAATGCCCTATCCTATCCTCTATCCCATCCTATACTCAATCCTATCCTATACTGTATTATATCCTATCCTCTATCCTATCCTATCCTCTATCCTATCCTTTCCTCTATCCTATCCAATGCCCTATCCTATCCTCTATCCCATCCTATACTCAATCCTATCCTATACTGTATTATATCCTATCCTCTTTCCTATCCTCTATCATATCGTATCCTCTATCCTATCCTATCCTCTATCCTATCCTATCCTCTATCCTATCCTATCCTCTATCCTATCCTATCCTCTATCCTATCCTATCCTCTATCATATCCTATCCTCTATCCTATCCTATCGTGTATCCCATCCTATCCTCTATCCTATCCTCTCCTCTATCCTATCCTCTATCCTATCCTATACTCTATCCTATCCTATCCTCTATCCTATCCTCTCCTCTATCCTATCCTATCCTCTATCCTATCCTCTCCTCTATCCTATCCTATCCTATACCCTATCCTATCCTCTATCCCATCCTATACTCAATCCTATCCTATACTGTATTATATCCTATCCTCTTTCCTATCCTCTATCATATCGTATCCTCTATCCTATCCTCTATCCTATCCTATCCTCTATCCTATCCTATCCTCTATCATATCCTATCCTCTATCCTATCCTATCCTGTATCCCATCGTATCCTCTATCCTATCCTATCCTCTATCCTATCCTATCCTCTATCCTATCCTATCCTCTATCCTATCCTCTCCTCTATCCTATCCTATCCTCTATCCTATACTATCCTCTATACTATCCTATCCTCTATCCTATCCTCTCCTCTATCCTATCCTATCCTCTATCCTATCCTATCCTCTATCCTATCCTATCCTCTATCCTATCATATCCACTATCCTATCCTATCCTCTATCCTATCCTATCCTCTATCCTATCCTATCCTCTATCCTATCCTATCCTCTATCCTATCCTATCCTCTATCCTATCCTCTCCTCTATCCTATCCTATCCTCTATCCTATCCTATCCTCTATCCTATCCTATCCTCTATCATATCCTATCCTCTATCCTATCCTATCGTGTATCCCATCCTATCCTCTATCCTATCCTCTCCTCTATCCTATCCTCTATCCTATCCTATACTCTATCCTATCCTATCCTCTATCCTATCCTCTCCTCTATCCTATCCTATCCTCTATCCTATCCTCTCCTCTATCCTATCCTATCCTATACCCTATCCTATCCTCTATCCCATCCTATACTCAATCCTATCCTATACTGTATTATATCCTATCCTCTTTCCTATCCTCTATCATATCGTATCCTCTATCCTATCCTCTATCCTATCCTATCCTCTATCCTATCCTATCCTCTATCATATCCTATCCTCTATCCTATCCTATCCTGTATCCCATCGTATCCTCTATCCTATCCTATCCTCTATCCTATCCTATCCTCTATCCTATCCTATCCTCTATCCTATCCTCTCCTCTATCCTATCCTATCCTCTATCCTATACTATCCTCTATACTATCCTATCCTCTATCCTATCCTCTCCTCTATCCTATCCTATCCTCTATCCTATCCTATCCTCTATCCTATCCTATCCTCTATCCTATCATATCCACTATCCTATCCTATCCTCTATCCTATCCTATCCTCTATCCTATCCTATCCTCTATCCTATCCTATCCTCTATCCTATCCTATCCTCTATCCTATCCTCTCCTCTATCCTATCCTATCCTCTATCCTATCCTCTCCTCTATCCTGTCCTATCCTCTATCCTATCCTATCCTCTACCCTATAGTATCCTCTATCCTATCCTATCCTCTATCCTATCCTATCCTCTATCCTATCCTATCCTCTATCCTATCCTCTCCTCTATCCTATCCTATCCTCTATCCTATACTATCCTCTATACTATCCTATCCTCTATCCTATCCTCTCCTCTATCCTATCCTATCCTCTATCCTATCCTATCCTCTATCCTATCCTATCCTCTATCCTATCATATCCACTATCCTATCCTATCCTCTATCCTATCCTATCCTCTATCCTATCCTATCCTCTATCCTATCCTATCCTCTATCCTATCCTATCCTCTATCCTATCCTCTCCTCTATCCTATCCTATCCTCTATCCTATCCTCTCCTCTATCCTGTCCTATCCTCTATCCTATCCTATCCTCTACCCTATAGTATCCTCTATCCTATCCTATCCTCTATCCTATCCTCTCCTCTATCCTATCCTATCCTCTATCCTATCCTATCCTCTATCCTATCCTATCCTCTATCCTATCCTATCCTCTATCCTATCCTATCCTATCCTATCCTCTATCCTATACAATCCTCTATCCTATCCTATCCTCTATCCTATCCTATCCTCTATCCTATCCTATCCTCTATCCTGTCCTCTCCTCTATCCTATCCTATCCTCTATCCTATCCTATCCTCTATCTTATCCTATCCTCCATCCGATCCTATCCACTATCCTATCCTATCCTCTATCCTATCCTATCCTCTATCCTATCCTATCCTCTACCCTATAATATCCTCTATCCTATCCTATCCTCTATAATATCCTCTCCTCTATCCTATCCTATCCTCTATCCTATCCTATCCTATCCTATCCTCTATCCTATACAATCCTCTATCCTATCCTCTATCCTATCCTATCCTCTATCATATCCTATCCTCTATCCTATCCTATCCTCTATCCTATCCTATCCTCTATCATATCCAATGCCCTATCCTATCCTCTATCCCATCCTATACTCAATCCTATCCTATAGTGTATTATATCCTATCCTCTATCCTATCCTATCCTCTATCCTATCCTTTCCTCTATCCTATCCAATGCCCTATCCTATCCTCTATCCCATCCTATACTCAATCCTATCCTATACTGTATTATATCCTATCCTCTTTCCTATCCTCTATCATATCGTATCCTCTATCCTATCCTATCCTCTACCCTATAATATCCTCTATCCTATCCTATCCTCTATCCTATCCTATCCTCTATCCTATCCTATCCTCTATCCTATCCTATCCTATCCTATCCTCTATCCTATACAATCCTCTATCCTATCCTATCCTCCATCCGATCCTATCCACTATCCTATCCTATCCTCTATCCTATCCTATCCTCTATCCTATCCTATCCTCTACCCTATAATATCCTCTATCCTATCCTATCCTCTATACTATCCTCTCCTCTATCCTATCCTATCCTCTATCCTATCCTATCCTATCTTATCCTCTATCCTATACAATCCTCTATCCTATCCTCTATCCTATCCTATCCTCTATCATATCCTATCCTCTATCCTATCCTATCCTCTATCCTATCCTATCCTCTATCATATCCAATGCCCTATCCTATCCTCTATCCCATCCTATACTCAATCCTATCCTATAGTGTATTATATCCTATCCTCTATCCTATCCTATCCTCTATCCTATCCTTTCCTCTATCCTATCCAATGCCCTATCCTATCCTCTATCCCATCCTATACTCAATCCTATCCTATACTGTATTATATCCTATCCTCTTTCCTATCCTCTATCATATCGTATCCTCTATCCTATCCTATCCTCTACCCTATAATATCCTCTATCCTATCCTATCCTCTATCCTATCCTATCCTCTATCCTATCCTATCCTCTATCCTATCCTCTCCTCTATCCTATCCTATCCTCTATCCTATACTATCCTCTATACTATCCTATCCTCTATCCTATCCTATCCTCTATCCTATCCTATCCTCTATCCTATCCTATCCTCTATCCTATCCTATCCTCTATCCTATCCTATCCTATCCTATCCTCTATCCTATACAATCCTCTATCCTATCCTATCCTCCATCCGATCCTATCCACTATCCTATCCTATCCTCTATCCTATCCTATCCTCTATCCTATCCTATCCTCTACCCTATAATATCCTCTATCCTATCCTATCCTCTATACTATCCTCTCCTCTATCCTATCCTATCCTCTATCCTATCCTATCCTATCCTATCCTCTATCCTATACAATCCTCTATCCTATCCTCTATCCTATCCTATCCTCTATCATATCCTATCCTCTATCCTATCCTATCCTCTATCCTATCCTATCCTCTATCCTATCCTATCCTCTATCCTATCCTATCCTCTATCATATCCAATGCCCTATCCTATCCTCTATCCCATCCTATACTCAATCCTATCCTATACTGTATTATATCCTATCCTCTATCCTATCCTATCCTCTATCCTATCCTTTCCTCTATCCTATCCAATGCCCTATCCTATCCTCTATCCCATCCTATACTCAATCCTATCCTATACTGTATTATATCCTATCCTCTCTCCTATCCTCTATCATATCGTATCCTCTATCCTATCCTATCCTCTATCCTATCCTATCCTCTATCCTATCCTATCCTCTATCCTATCCTATCCTCTATCCTATCCTATCCTCTATCATATCCTATCCTCTATCCTATCCTATCGTGTATCCCATCCTATCCTCTATCCTATCCTCTCCTCTATCCTATCCTCTATCCTATCCTATACTCTATCCTATCCTATCCTCTATCCTATCCTCTCCTCTATCCTATCCTATCCTCTATCCTATCCTCTCCTCTATCCTATCCTATCCTCTATCCTATCCTATCCTCTATCCTATCCTATCCTCTATCCTATCCTATCCTCTATCCTATCCTCTCCTCTATCCTATCCTCTATCCTATCCTATCCTCTATCCTATCCTATCCTCTATCCTATCCTATCCTCTATCCTATCCTATCCTCTATTATATCCTATCCTCTATCTCATCCTATCCTCTATCCCATCCTATACTCAATCCTATCCTATACTGTATTATATCCTATCCTCTTTCCTATCCTCTATCATACCGTATCCTCTATCCTATCCTATCCTCTACCCTATCCTATCCTCTATCCTATCCTATCCTCTATTCTACACTATCCTCTATCCTATCCTACCCTCTATCTTATCCTATCCTCTATACTATCCAATCCTCTATCCTATCCTATCCTATACCCTATCCTATCCTCTATCCCATCCTATACTCAATCCTATCCTATACTGTATTATATCCTATCCTCTTTCCTATCCTCTATCATATCGTATCCTCTATCCTATCCTCTATCCTATCCAATGCCCTATCCTATCCTCTATCCCATCCTATACTCAATCCTATCCTATACTGTATTATATCCTATCCTCTATCCTATCCTATCCTCTATCCTATCCTTTCCTCTATCCTATCCAATGCCCTATCCTATCCTCTATCCCATCCTATACTCAATCCTATCCTATACTGTATTATATCCTATCCTCTTTCCTATCCTCAATCATATCGTATCCTCTATCCTATCCTATCCTCTACCCTATAATATCCTCTATCCTATCCTATCCTCTATCCTATCCTCTCCTCTATCCTATCCTCTCCTCTATCCTATCCTATCCTCTATCCTATCCTATCCTCTATCCTATCCTATCCTCTATCCTATCCTCTCCTCTATCCTATCCTCTATCCTATCCTATCCTCTATCCTGTCCTATCCTCTATCCTATCCTATCCTCTATCCTATCCTATCCTCTATCCTATCCTATCCTCTACCCTATCCTATCCTCTATCCTATCCTATCCTCTATTCTACACTATCCTCTACCCTATCCTACCCTCTATCCTATCCTATCCTCTATCCTATCCTCTCCTCTATCCTATCCTCTCCTCTATCCTATCCTATCCTCTATCCTATCCTATCCTCTATCCTATCCTATCCTCTATCCTATCCTCTCTTCTATCCTATCCTCTACCCTATAATATCCTCTATCCTATCCTATCCTCTATCCTATCCTATCCTCTATCCTATCCTATCCTCTATCCTATCCTCTCCTCTATCCTATCCTATCCTCTATCCTATACTATCCTCTATCGTATCCTACCCTCTATCCTATCCTTTCGTATCCTCTATCGCATCCTATCCTCTATCCTATCCTATCCTCTACCCTATCCTATCCTCTATACTATCCTATCCTCTATCCTATCCTATCCTATCCTCTATCCTATGCTATCCTCTATCCTATCCTATCCTCTATCCTATCCTATCCTCTATCCCATCCTACCCTCTATCCGATCCTATCGTATCCTCTATCGTATCCTATCCTCTATACTATCCTATCCTCTATTATATCCTATCCCCTATTCTATCCTATCCTCTATCCTACCCTATCCTCTATCGTATCCTATCCTCTATCCTATCCTATCCTCTATCATATCCAATCCTCTATCCTATTCTATCCTCTATCCTATCCTATCCTCTATCCTATCCTATCCTCTATCCTATCCTATTCTCTATCCTATCCTATCGTATCCTCTGTCCTATCCTATCCTCGATCCTATCCTATCCTCTATCGCATCCTATCCTCTAACCTATCCTATCCTCTACCCTATCCTATCCTCTATACTATCCTATCCTCTATCCTATCCTATCCTATCCTCTATCCTATGCTATCCTCTATCCTATCCTATCCTCTATCCTATCCTATCCTCTATCCCATCCTACCCTCTATCCGATCCTATCGTATCCTCTATCGTATCCTATCCTCTATACTATCCTATCCTCTATTATATCCTATCCCCTATTCTATCCTATCCTCTATCCTACCCTATCCTCTATCCTATCCTATCCTCTATCCTATCCTATCCTCTATCATATCCTATCCTCTATCCTATTCTATCCTCTATCCTATCCTATCCTCTATCCTATCCTATCCTCTATCCTATCCTATTCTCTATCCTATCCTATCATATCCTCTATCTTATCCTATACTCTATACTATCCTATCATCTATCCTATCCTATCCTCTATCCTATCCTATCCTCTATCATATCCTATCCTCTATCCTCTTCTATCCTCTATCCTATCCTATCCTCTATATTATCCTACCCTCTATCCTATCCTTTCGTATCCTCTATCGCATCCTATCCTCTATCCTATCCTATCCTCTATCCTATCCTATCCTCTATACTATCCTATCCTCTATCCTATCCTATCCTCTCCTCTATCCTATGCTATCCTCTATCCTATCCTATCCTCTATCCTATCCTATCCTCTATCCTATCCTACCCTCTATCCTATCCTATCGTATTCTCTATCGTAACCTATCCTCTATCCTATCCTATCCTCTATTATATCCTATCCCCTATACTATCCTATCCTCTATCCTACCCTATCCTCTATCCTATCCTATCCTCTACAATATCGTATCCTCTATCATATCCTTTCCACTTTCCTATAATATCATCTATCCTATCGTATCCTCTATCTTATCCTATCCTCTATCCTATCCTATCATCTATTCTATCCTATCCTCTATCCTATCCTATCCTCTATCCTATCCTATCGTATCCTCTATCGTATCCTATCCTCTATCCTATCCTATCCTCTATCCTATCCAATACCCTATCCTATCCTCTATCCGATCTTATCCTCTATCCTATCCTATCCTCTATCCGATCCTATCCTCTATCTTATCCTGTCCTCTATCCTATCCTATCCTCTATACTATACTATCCTCTATCCTATCCTCTATCCTATCCTATCCTCTATCCTAACCTATCCTCTATCCTATCCTATCCTCTATCCTATCCTATCCTCTATCCTATCCTATCCTCTATCCTATCCTATCCTCTATAATATCGTATCCTCTATCATATCCTATCCTCATTCCTATAATATCATCTGTCCTATCCTATCCTCTATCTTATCCTATCCTCTATCCTATCCTATCCTCTATACTATCCTATCCTCTATCCTATCATATCCTCTATCCTATCCTATCCTCTATGCTATCCTATCCTCTATCATATCCTATCCTCTATCCTATCCTATCCTCTATCATATCCTATCCTCTATCCTATCCTATCGTCTATCCTATCATATCCTCTATCCTATCCTATCCTATCCTCCATCCTATGCTATCCTCTATCCTATCCTATCCTCTATCCTATCCTATCCTCTATCCTATCCTATCCTCTATCCTATCCTATCCTCTATCCTATCCTATTCTCTATCCTATCCTATCGTATCCTCTGTCCTATCCTATCCTCGATCCTATCCTATCCTCTATCGTATCCTATCGTCTATCCTATCATATCCTCTATCTTATCCTATCCTCTATACTATCCTATCCTCTATCCTATCCTATCCTCTATCCTATCCTATCCTCTATCATATCCTATCCTCTATCCTCTCCTATCCTCTATCCTATCCTATCCTCTATCCTATCCTATCCTCTATCCTATCCTATCGTATCCTCTATCCTATCCTACACTCTATCCTATCCTTTCGTATCCTCTATCGCATCCTATCCTCTATCCTCTCCTATCCTCTATCCTATCCTATCCTCTATCCTATCCTACCCTCTATCCTATCCTTTCGTATCCTCTATCGCATCCTATCCTCTATCCTATCCTATACTCTATCCTATCCTATCCTCTATACTATCCTATCCTCTATCCTATCCTATCCTATCCTCCATCCTATGCTATCCTCTATCCTATCCTATCCTCTATCCTATCCTATCCTCTATCCTATCCTATCCTCTATCCTATCCTACCCTCTATCCTATCCTATCGTATCCTCTATCGTATCCTATCCTCTATCCTATCCTATCCTCTATTATATCCTATCCCCTATTCTATCCTATCCTCTATCCTACCCTATCCTCTATCCTATCCTCTCCTCTATCCTATCCTATCCTCTATCATATCCTATCCTCTATCCTATTCTATCCTCTATCCTATCCTATCCTCTATCCTATCCTATCCTCTATCCTATCCTATTCTCTATCCTATCCTATCGTATCCTCTGTCCTATCCTATCCTCGATCCTATCCTATCCTCTATCGTATCCTATCGTCTATCCTATCAAATCCTCTATCTTATCCTATCCTCTATACTATCCTATCATCTATCCTATCCTATCCTCTATCCTATCCTATCCTCTATCATATCCTGTCCTCTACCCTCTCCTATCCTCTATCCTATCCTATCCTCTATATTATCCTACCCTCTATCCTATCCTTTCGTATCCTCTATCGCATCCTATCCTCTATCCTATCCTATCCTGTATCCTATCCTATACTCTATACTATCCTATCCTCTATCCTATCCTATCCTATCCTCTATCCTATGCTATCCTCTATCCTATCCTATCCTCTACCCTATCCTATCCTCTATCCTATCCTACCCTCTATCCTATCCTATCGTATCCTCTATCGTATCCTATCCTCTATCGTATCCAATCCTCTATTATATCCTATCCCCTATACTATCCTATCCTCTATCCTACGCTATCCTCTATCCTACCCTATCCTCTATCCTATCCTATCCTCTATCATATCCTATCCTCTATCCTATTCTATCCTCTATCCTATCCTATCCTCTATCCTATCCTATCCTCTATCCTATCCTATTCTCTATCCTATCCTATCGTATCCTCTGTCCTATCCTATCCTCGATCCTATCCTATCCTCTATCGTATCCTATCGTCTATCCTATCATATCCTCTATCTTATCCTATCCTCTATACTATCCTATCCTCTATCCTATCCTATCCTCTATCCTATCCTATCCTCTATCATATCCTATCCTCTATCCTCTCCTATCCTCTATCCTATCCTATCCTCTATCCTATCCTATCCTCTATCCTATCCTATCGTATCCTCTATCGTATCCTATCCTCTATCCTATCCTATCGTATCCTCTATCGTATCCTATCCTCTATCCTATCCTATCGTCTATCCTATCAAATCCTCTATCTTATCCTATCCTCTATACTATCCTATCATCTATCCTATCCTATCCTCTATCCTATCCTATCCTCTATCATTTCCTATCCTCTACCCTCTCCTATCCTCTATCCTATCCTATCCTCTATATTATCCTACCCTCTATCCTATCCTTTCGTATCCTCTATTGCATCCTATCCTCTATCCTATCCTATCCTGTATCCTATCCTATACTCTATACTATCCTATCCTCTATCCTATCCTATCCTATCCTCTATCCTATGCTATCCTCTATCCTATCCTATCCTCTATCCTATCCTATCCTCTATCCTATCCTACCCTCTATCCTATCCTATCGTATCCTCTATCGTATCCTATCCTCTATCCTATCCTATCCTCTATTATATCCTATCCCCTATACTATCCTATCCTCTATCCTACCCTATCCTCTATCCTATCCTATCCTCTATCCTATCCTATCCTCTATCATATCCTATCCTCTATCCTATTCTATCCTCTATCCTATCCTATCCTCTATCCTATCCTATCCTCTATCCTATCCTATTCTCTATCCTATCCTATCGTATCCTCTGTCCTATCCTATCCTCGATCCTATCCTATCCTCTATCGTATCCTATCGTCTATCCTATCATATCCTCTATCTTATCCTATCCTCTATACTATCCTATCCTCTATCCTATCCTATCCTCTATCCTATCCTATCCTATCCTCTATCATATCCTATCCTCTATCCTATCCTATCCTCTACCCTATCTTATCCTCTATCTTATCCTATCCTCTATCCTATCCTATCATCTATCCTATCCTATCTTCTATCCTATCCTATCCTCTATCATATCCTATCCTCTATCCTATCCTATCCTCTATCCTATCCTATCCTCTATGCTATCCTATCCTCTACAATATCGTATCCTCTATCATATCCTTTCCTCTTTCCTATAATATCATATATCCTATCGTATCCTCTATCTTATCCTATCCTCTATCCTATCCTATCATCTATCCTATCCTATCCTCTATCCTATCCTATCCTCTATCCTATCCTATCCTCTATCCTATCATATCCACTATCCTATCCTCTCCTCTATCCTATCCTATCCTCTATCCTATCCTATCCTCTATCCTATCCTATCCTCTATCCTATCCTATCCTCTATCCTATCATATCCACCATCCTATCCTATCCTCTATCCTATCCTATCCTCTATCCTATCCTATCCTCTATTATATCCTATCCTATCCTATCCTATCCTCTATTCTATACAATCCTCTATCCTATCCTCTATCCTATCCTATCCTCTATCATATCCTATCCTCTATCCTATCCTATCCTCTATCCTATCCTATCCTCTATCATATCCAATGCCCTATCCTATCCTCTATCCCATCCTATACTCAATCCTATCCTATACTGTATTATATCCTAACCTCTCCTCTATCCTATCCTCTATCCTATCCTATACTCTATCCTATCCTATCCTCTATCCTATCCTCTATCCCATCCTATACTCAATCCTATCCTATACTGTATTATATCCTATCCTCTTTCCTATCCTCTATCATATCGTATCCTCTATCCTATCCTATCATCTACCCTATAATATCCTCTATCCTGTCCTATACTCAATCCTATCCAAACTGTATTATATCCTATCCTCTTTCCTATCCTCAATCATATCGTATCCTCTTTCCTATCCTCAATCATATCGTATCCTCTATCCTATCCTATCCTCTACCCTATAATATCCTCTATCCTATCCTATCCTCTATCCTATCCTCTCCTCTATCCTATCCTATCCTCTATCCTATCCTATCCTCTATCCTATCCTATCCTCTATCCTATCCTATCCTCTATCCTATCCTCTATCCTCTCCTATCCTCTATCCTATCCTATCCTCTATTATATCCTATCCTCTATCCCATCCTGTCCTCTATCCCATCCCTATACTCAATCCTATCCTATACTGTATTATATCCTATCCTCTTTCCTATCCTCTATCATATCGTATCCTCTATCCTATCCTATCCTCTACCCTATCCTATCCTCTATCCTATCCTATCCTCTATTCTACCCTATCCTCTATCCTATCCTACCCTCTATCCTATCCTATCCTCTATCCTATCCTATCCTCTATCCTATCCTATCCTATACCCTCCCTATCCTCTATCCCATCCTATACTCAATCCTATCCTATACTGTATTATATCCTATCCTCTTTCCTATCCTCTATCATATCGTATCCTCTATCCTATCCTATCCTCTATCCTATCCTATCCTCTATCCTATCCTATCCTCTATCCTATCCTATCCTATCCCATCCTCTATCCTATACAATCCTCTATCCTATCCTCTATCCTATCCTATCCTCTATCCTATCCTATCCTCTATCCTATCCTCTCCTCTATCCTATCCAATGCCCTATCCTATCCTCTATCCCATCCTATACTCAATTCTATCCTATACTGTATTATATCCTATCCTCTATCCTATCCTATCCTCTATCCTATCCTTTCCTCTATCCTATCCAATGCCCTATCCTATCCTCTATCCCATCCTATACTCAATCCTATCCTATACTGTATTATATCCTATCCTCTATCCTATCCTATCCTCTATCCTATCCTATCCTCTATCCTAGCCTATCCTCTATCCTATCCTATCCTCTATCCTATCCTATCCTCTATCCTATCCTCTATTCTATCCTATCCTCTATCCTATCCTATCCTCTATCCTATCCTATCCTCTATCCTATCCTATCCTCTATCATATCCTATCCTCTTTCCTATCCTATCCTCTATCCTATCCTATCCACTATCCTATCCCATCCTCTATCCTATCCTAACCTCTATCCTATCCTATCCTCTATCCTATCCTATCCTCTATCCTATCCTCTTTCCTATCCTCTATCATATCGTATCCTCTATCCTATCCTATCCTCTATCCTATCCTATCCTCTATCCTATCCTATCCTCTATCCTATCCTATCCTCTATCCTATCATATCCACTATCCTATCCTATCCTCTATCCTATCCTATCCTCTATCCTATCCTATCCTCTATCCTATCCTATCCTATCCTATCCTCTATCCTATACTATCTATCCTATCCTATCCTCTATCCTATCCTATCCTCTATCCTATCCTATCTATCCTATCCTATCCTCTATCCTATCCTATCCTCTATCCTATCCTATCCTCTATCCTATCCAATCCTCTATCCTATCCTATCCTCTATCCTATCCTATCCTCTATCCTATCCAATGCCCTATCCTATCCTCTATCCCATCCTATACTCAATCCTATCCTATACTGTATTATATCCTATCCTCTATCCTATCCTATCCTCTATCCTATCCTTTCCTCTATCCTATCCAATGCCCTATCCTATCCTCTATCCCATCCTATACTCAATCCTATCCTATACTGTATTATATCCTATCCTCTTTCCTATCCTCAATCATATCGTATCCTCTATCCTATCCTATCCTCTACCCTATCCTCTCCTCTATCCTATCCTATCCTCTATCCTATCCTATCCTCTATCCTATCCTATCCTCTATACTATCCTATCCTCTATCCTATCCTCTCCTCTATCCTATCCTCTATCCTATCCTATCCTCTATTCTATCCTATCCTCTATCCTTTCCTATCCTCTATCCTATCCTATCCTCTATCCTATCCTATCCTCTATTATATCCTATCCTCTATCCCATCCTATCCTCTATCCCATGCTATACTCAATCCTATCCTATACTGTATTATATCCTATCCTCTATCCTATCCTATCCTCTATCCTATCCTATACTCTATCCTATCCTCTATCCTATCCTATCCTCTATCCTATCCTATCCTCTATCATATCCTATCCTCTATCCTATCCTATCCTATATCCTATCCTATCCTCTATCCTATCCAATGCCCTATCCTATCGTCTATCCCATCCTATACTCAACCCTATCCTATCATGTATTATATCCTATCCTCTATCCTATCCTATCCTCTATCCTATCCTTTCCTGTATCCTATCCAATGCCCTATCCTATCCTCTATCCTATACTATCCTCTATCCTATCATATCCACTATCCTATCCTATCCTCTATCCTATCCTATCCTCTATCCTATCCTATCCTCTATCCTATCCTATCCTCTATCCTATCCTATCCTATCCTATCCTCTATCCTATACAATCCTCTATCTTATCCTATCCTCTATCCTATCCTATCCTCTATCCTATCCTATCCTCTATCCTATCCTATCCTCTATCCTGTCCTCTCCTCTATCCTATCCTATCCTCTATCCTATCCTATCCTCTATCTTATCCTATCCTCCATCCGATCCTATCCACTATCCTATCCTATCCTCTATCCTATCCTATCCTCTATCCTATCCTATCCTCTACCCTATAATATCGTCTATCCTATCCTATCCTCTATACTATCCTCTCCTCTATCCTATCCTATCCTCTATCATATCCTATCCTCTATCCTACCCTATCCTCTATCCTATCATATCCACTATCCTATCCTATCCTCTATCCTATCCTATCCTCTATCCTATCCTATCCTCTATCCTATCCTATCCTATCCTATCCTCTATCCTATCCTCTATCCTATCCTATCCTCTATCATATCCTATCCTCTATCCTATCCTATCCTCTATCCTATCCTATCCTCTATCATATCCAATGCCCTATCCTATCCTCTATCCCATCCTATACTCAATCCTATCCTATACTGTATTATATCCTATCCTCTATCCTATCCTATCCTCTATCCTATCCTTTCCTCTATCCTATCCAATGCCCTATCCTATCCTCTATCCCATCCTATACTCAATCCTATCCTATACTGTATTATATCCTATCCTCTTTCCTATCCTCTATCATATCGTATCCTCTATCCTATCCTATCCTCTACCCTATAATATCCTCTATCCTATCCTATCCTCTATCCTATCCTATCCTCTATCCTATCCTATCCTCTATCCTATCCTCTCCTCTATCCTATCCTATCCTCTATCATATCCTATCCTCTATCCTATCCTTTCCTCTATCCTATCCAATGCCCTATCCTATCCTCTATCCCATCCTATACTCAATCCTATCCTATACTGTATTATATCCTATCCTCTTTCCTATCCTCAATCATATCGTATCCTCTATCCTATCCTATCCTCTACCCTATAATATCCTCTATCCTATCCTATCCTCTATCCTATCCTCTCCTCTATCCTATCCTATCCTCTATCCTATCCTATCCTCTATCCTATCCTATCCTCTATTATATCCTATCCTCTATCTCATCCTATCCTGTATCCCATCCTATACTCAATCCTATCCTATACTGTATTATATCCTATCCTCTTTCCTATCCTCTATTATATCGTATCCTCTATCCTATCCTATCCTCTACCCTATCCTATCCTCTATCCTATCCTATCCTCTATTCTACACTATCCTCTATCCTATCCTACCCTCTATCCTATCCTATCCTCTATACTATCCAATCCTCTATCCTATCCTATCCAATACCCTATCCTATCCTCTATCCCATCCTATACTCAATCCTATCCTATACTGTATTATATCCTATCCTCTTTCCTATCCTCTATCATATCGTATCCTCTATACTATCCTATCCTCTACCCTATAATATCCTCTATCCTATCCTATCCTCTATCCTATCCTATCCTCTATCCTATCCTATCCTCTATCCTATCCTCTCCTCTATCCTATCCTATCCTCTATCCTATACTATCCTCTATACTATCCTATCCTCTATCCTATCCTATCCTCTATCATATCCTATCCTCTATCCTATGCTATCCTCTATCCTATCCAATGCCCTATCCTATCCTCTATCCCATCCTATACTCAATCCTATCCTATACTGTATTATATCCTATCCTCTATCCTATCCAATCCTCTATCCTATCCTTTCCTCTATCCTATCCAATGCCCTATCCTATCCTCTATCCCATCCTATACTCAATCCTATCCTATACTTTATTATATCCTATCCTCTTTCCTATCCTCAATCATATCGTATCCTCTATCCTATCCTATCCTCTATCCTATCCTATCCTCTATCCTATCCTCTCCTCTATCCTATCCTCTCCTCTATCCTATCCTCTCCTCTAACCTATCCTATCCTCCATCCTATCCTATCCTCTATCCTATCCTATCCTCTATCCTATCCTCTCCTCTATCCTATCCTCTATCCTATCCTATCCTCTATCCTATCCTATCCTCTATCCTATCCTATCCTCTATCCTATCCTATCCTCTATCCTATCCTATCCTCTATTATATCCTATCCTCTATCCCATCCTATCCTCTATCCCATCCTATACTCAATCCTATCCTATACTGTATTATATCCTATCCTCTTTCCTATCCTCTATCATATCGTATCCTCTATCCTATCCTATCCTCTACCCTATCCTATCCTCTATCCTATCCTATCCTCTATACTATCCAATCCTCTATCCTATCCTATCCTATACCCTATCCTATCCTCTATCCCATCCTATACTCAATCCTATCCTATACTGTATTATATCCTATCCTCTTTCCTATCCTCTATCATATCGTATCCTCTATCCTATCCTATCCTCTACCCTATAATATCCTCTATCCTATCCTATCCTCTATCCTATCCTATCCTCTATCCTATCCTATCCTCTATCCTATCCTCTCCTCTATCCTATCCTATCCTCTATCCTATACTATCCTCTATCCTATCCTACCCTCTATCCTATCCTTTCGTATCCTCTATCGCATCCTATCCTCTATCCTATCCTATCCTCTACCCTATCCTATCCTCTATACTATCCTATCCTCTATCCTATCCTATCCTATCCTCTATCCTATGCTATCCTCTATCCTATCCTATCCTCTATCCTATCCTATCCTCTATCCCATCCTACCCTCTATCCGATCCTATCGTATCCTCTATCGTATCCTATCCTCTATACTATCCTTTCCTCTATTATATCCTATCCCCTATTCTATCCTATCCTCTATCCTACCCTATCCTCTATCCTATCCTATCCTCTATCCTATCCTATCCTCTATCATATCCTATCCTCTATCCTATTCTATCCTCTATCCTATCCTATCCTCTATCCTATCCTATCCTCTATCCTATCCTATTCTCTATCCTATCCTATCGTATCCTCTGTCCTATCCTATCCTCTATCATATCCTATCCTCTATCCTCTTCTATCCTCTATCCTATCCTATCCTCTATATTTTCCTACCCTCTATCCTATCCTTTCGTATCCTCTATCGCATCCTATCCTCTATCCTATCCTATCCTCTATCCTATCCTATCCTCTATACTATACTATCCTCTATCCTATCCTATCCTATCCTCTATCCTATGCTATCCTCTATCCTATCCTATCCTCTATCCTATCCTATCCTCTATCCTATCCTACCCTCTATCCTATCCTATCGTATTCTCTATCGTAACCTATCCTCTATCCTATCCTATCCTCTATTATATCCTATCCCCTATACTATCCTATCCTCTATCCTACCCTATCCTCTATCCTATCCTATCCTCTACAATATCGTATCCTCTATCATATCCTTTCCTCTTTCCTATAATATCATCTATCCTATCGTATCCTCTATCTTATCCTATCCTCTATCCTATCCTATCATCTATCCTATCCTATCCTCTATCCTATCCTATCCTCTATCCTATCCTATCCTCTATCCTATCCTATCCGCTATCCTATCCTATCCTCTATCCTATCCTATCGTATCCTCTATCGTATCCTATCCTCTATCCTATCCTATCCTCTATCCTATCCAATACCCTATCCTATCCTCTATCCGATCTTATCCTCTATCCTATCCTATCCTCTATCCGATCCTATCCTCTATCTTATCCTATCCTCTATCCTATCCTATCCTCTATACTATACTATCCTCTATCCTATCCTCTATCCTATCCTATCCTCTATCCTAACCTATCCTCTATCCTATCCTATCCTCTATCCTATCCTATCCTCTATCCTATCCTATCCTCTATCCTATCCTATCCTCTATCCTATCCTTTCGTATCCTCTATCGCATCCTATCCTCTATCCTATCCTATCCTCTATCCTATCCTATCCTCTATACTATCCTATCCTCTATCCTATCATATCCTCTATTATATCCTATCCCCTATTCTATCCTATCCTCTATCCTACCCTATCCTCTATCCTATCCTCTCCTCTATCCTATCCTATCCTCTATCATATCCTATCCTCTATCCTATTCTATCCTCTATCCTATCCTATCCTCTATCCTATCCTATCCTCTATCCTATCCTATTCTCTATCCTATCCTATCGTATCCTCTGTCCTATCCTATCCTCGATCCTATCCTATCCTCTATCGTATCCTATCGTCTATCCTATCAAATCCTCTATCTTATCCTATCCTCTATACTATCCTATCCTCTATCATATCCTATCCTCTCCTCTATCCTATCCTATCCCATATCCTATCCTCTCCTCTATCCTATCCTATCCTCTATCATATCCTATCCTCTATCCTATTCTATCCTCTATCCTATCCTATCCTCTATCCTATCCTATGTTCTATCCTATCCTATCCTCTATCCTATCCTACCCTCTATCCTATCCTATCGTATCCTCTATCGTATCCTATCCTCTATCCTATCCTATCCTCTATTATAACCTATCCCCTATTCTATCCTATCCTCTATCCTACCCTATCCTCTATCCTATCCTATCCTCTATCCTATCCTATCCTCTATCATATCCTATCCTCTACCCTCTCCTATTCTCTATCCTATCCTATCCTCTATATTATCCTACCCTCTATCCTATCCTTTCGTATCCTCTATCGCATCCTATCCTCTATCCTATCCTATCCTGTAACCTATCCTATACTCTATACTATCCTATCCTCTATCCTATCCTATCCTATCCTCTATCCTATGCTATCCTCTATCCTATCCTATCCTCTATCCTATCCTATCCTCTATCCTATCCTACCCTCTATCGTATCCTATCCTCTATCCTATCCTATCCTCTATTATATCCTATCCCCTATACTATCCTATCCTCTATCCTACCCTATCCTCTATCCTATCCTATCCTCTATCCTATCCTATCCTCTATCCTATCCTACCCTCTATCCTATCCTATCGTATCCTCTATCCTATCCTATCCTATCCTATCCTCTATCCTATCCTCTATCCTATCCTATCCTCTATCATATCCTATCCTCTATCCTATCCTATCCTCTATCCTATCCTATCCTCTATCCTATCCTCTATCCCATCCTATACTCAATCCTATCCTATACTGTATTATATCCTATCCTCTTTCCTATCCTCTATCATATCGTATCCTCTATCCTATCCTATCCTCTACCCTATAATATCCTCTATCCTATCCTATCCTCTATCCTATCCTATCCTCTATCCTATCCTATCCTCTATCCTATCCTCTCCTCTATCCTATCCTATCCTCTATCATATCCTATCCTCTATCCTATCCTTTCCTCTATCCTATCCAATGCCCTATCCTATCCTCTATCCCATCCTATACTCAATCCTATCCTATACTGTATTATATCCTATCCTCTTTCCTATCCTCAATCATATCGTATCCTCTATCCTATCCTATCCTCTACCCTATAATATCCTCTATCCTCTCCTATCCTCTATCCTATCCTCTCCTCTATCCTATCCTATCCTCTATCCTATCCTATCCTCTATCCTATCCTATCCTCTATCCTATCCTGTCCTCTAACCTATCCTCTCCTCTATCCTATCCTCTATCCTATCCTATCCTCTATCCTATCCTATCCTCTATCCTATCCTATCCTCTATCCTATCCTATCCTCTATCCTATCCTATCCTCTATTATATCTTATCCTCTATCTCATCCTATCCTGTATCCCATCCTATACTCAATCCTATCCTATACTGTAATATATCCTATCCTCTTTCCTATCCTCTATTATATCGTATCCTCTATCCTATCCTATCCTCTACCCTATCCTATCCTCTATCCTATCCTATCCTCTATTCTACACTATCCTCTATCCTATCCTACCCTCTATCCTATCCTATCCTCTATACTATCCAATCCTCTATCCTATCCTATCCTATACCCTATCCTATCCTCTATCCCATCCTATACTCAATCCTATCCTATACTGTATTATATCCTATCCTCTTTCCTATCCTCTATCATATCGTATCCTCTATCCTATCCTCTATCCTATCCTATCCTCTATCCTATCCTATCCTCTATCATATCCTATCCTCTATCCTATCCTATCCTGTATCCCATCCTATCCTCTATCCTATCCTATCCTCTATCCTATCCTATCCTCTATCCTATCCAATACCCTATCCTATCCTCTATCCCATCCTATACTCAATCCTATCCTATACTGTATTATATCCTATCCTCTTTCCTATCCTCTATCAGATCGTATCCTCTATACTATCCTATCCTCTACCCTATAATATCCTCTATCCTATCCTATCCTCTATCCTATCCTATCCTCTATCCTATCCTATCCTCTATCCTATCCTATCCTCTATCCTATCCTATCCTCTATCCTATCCAATGCCCTATCCTATCCTCTATCCCATCCTATACTCAATTCTATCCTATACTGTATTATATCCTATCCTCTATCCTATCCTATCCTCTATCCTATCCTTTCCTCTATCCTATCCAATGCCCTATCCTATCCTCTATCCCATCCTATACTCAATCCTATCCTATACTGTATTATATCCTATCCTCTATCCTATCCTATCCTCTATCCTATCCTTTCCTCTATCCTAGCCTATCCTCTATCCTATCCTATCCTCTATCCTATCCTATCCTCTATCCTATCCTCTATTCTATCCTATCCTCTATCCTATCCTATCCTCTATCCTATCCTATCCTCTATCCTATTCTATCCTCTATCATATCCTATCCTCTTTCCTATCCTATCCTCTATCCTATCCTATCCACTATCCTATCCCATCCTCTATCCTATCCTAACCTCTATCCTATCCTATCCTCTATCCTATCCTATCCTCTATCCTATCCTCTTTCCTATCCTCTATCATATCGTATCCTCTATCCTATCCTATCCTCTATCCTATCCTATCCTCTATCCTATCCTATCCTCTATCCTATCATATCCACTATCCTATCCTATCCTCTATCCTATCCTATCCTCTATCCTATCCTATCCTCTATCCTATCCTATCCTATCCTATCCTCTATCCTATACTATCTATCCTATCCTATCCTCTATCCTATCCTATCTATCCTATCCTATCCTCTATCCTATTCTATCCTCTATCCTATCCTATCCTCTATCCTATCCTATCCTCTATCCTATCCTATCCTCTATCCTATCCTATCCTCTATCCTATCCAATGCCCTATCCTATCCTCTATCCCATCCTATCCTCTATCCTATCCTATCCTCTATCCTATCCTATCCTCTATCCTATCCTATCCTCTATCCTATCCTCCCCTCTATCCTATCCTCTATCCTATCCTATCCTCTATTCTATCCTATCCTCTATCCTTTCCTATCCTCTATCCTATCCTCTATCCTATCCTATCCTCTATTATATCCTATCCTCTATCCCATCCTATCCTCTATCCCATGCTATACTCAATCCTATCCTATACTGTATTATATCCTATCCTCTATCCTATCCTATCCTCTATCCTATCCTATACTCTATCCTATCGTCTATCCCATCCTATACTCAACCCTATCCTATCATGTATTATATCCTATCCTCTATCCTATCCTATCCTCTATCCTATCCTTTCCTCTATCCTATCCAATGCCCTATCCTATCCTCTATCCTATCCTATCCTCTATCCTATCATATCCACTATCCTATCCTATCCTCTATCCTATCCTATCCTCTATCCTATCCTATCCTCTATCCTATCCTATCCTCTATCCTATCCTATCCTATCCTATCCTCTATCCTATACAATCCTCTATCCTATCCTATCCTCTATCCTATCCTATCCTCTATCCTATCCTATCCTCTATCCTATCCTATCCTCTATCCTGTCCTCTCCTCTATCCTATCCTATCCTCTATCCTATCCTATCCTCTATCTTATCCTATCCTCCATCCGATCCTATCCACTATCCTATCCTATCCTCTATCCTATCCTATCCTCTATCATATCCTATCCTCTACCCTATAATATCGTCTATCCTATCCTATCCTCTATACTATCCTCTCCTCTATCCTATCCTATCCTCTATCCTATCCTATCCTCTATCCTATCCTATCCTCTATCATATCCTATCCTCTATCCTCTCCTATCCTCTATCCTATCCTATCCTCTATCCTATCCTACCCTCTATCCTATCCTTTCGTATCCTGTATCGCATCCTATCCTCTATCCTATCCTATCCTCTATCCTATCCTATCCTCTATACTATCCTATCCTCTATCCTATCGTATCCTCTATCCTATCCTACCCTCTATCCTATCCTATCGTATCCTCTATCGTATCCTATCCTCTATCCTATCCTATCCTCTATTTTAACCTATCCCCTATTCTATCCTATCCTCTATCCTACCCTATCCTCTATCCTATCCTATCCTCTATCCTATCCTATCCTCTATCATATCCTATCCTCTACCCTCTCCTAGCCTCTATCCTATCCTATCCTCTATATTATCCTACCCTCTATCCTATCCTTTCGTATCCTCTATCGCATCCTATCCTCTATCCTATCCTATCCTGTAACCTATCCTATACTCTATACTATCCTATCCTCTATCCTATCCTATCCTATCCTCTATCCTATGCTATCCTCTATCCTATCCTATCCTCTATCCTATCCTATCCTCTATCCTATCCTATCCTCTATCCTATCCTACCCTCTATCCTATCCTATCGTATCCTCTATCGTATCCTATCCTCTATCCTATCCTATCCTCTATTATATCCTATCCCCTATACTATCCTATCCTCTATCCTACCCTATCCTCTATCCTATCCTATCCTCTATCCTATCCTATCCTCTATCCTATCCTACCCTCTATCCTATCCTATCGTATCCTCTATCGTATCCTATCCTCTATCCTATCCTATCCTCTATTATATCCTATCCCCTATACTATCCTATCCTCTATCCTACCCTATCCTCTATCCTATCCTATCCTCTATCCTATCCTATTCTCTATCCTATCCTATCGTATCCTCTGTCCTATCCTATCCTCGATCCTATCCTATCCTCTATCGTAGCCTATCGTCTATCCTATCATATCCTCTATCTTATCCTATCCTCTATACTATCCTATCCTCTATCCTATCCTATCCTCTATCCTATCCTATCCTCTATCCTCTCCTATCCTCTATCCTATCCTATCCTCTATCCTATCCTATCCTCTATCCTATCCTATCGTATCCTCTATCGTATCCTATCCTCTATCCTATCCTATCGTATCCTCTATCGTATCCTATCCTCTATCCTATCCTATCGTATCCTCTATCCTATCCTATCCTATCCTCTATCATATCCTATCCTATCCTCTATCATATCCTATCCTCTATCCTATCCTATCCTCTACCCTATCCTATCCTCTATCCTATCCTATCCTCTATCCTATCCTATCCTCTATCCTATCTTATCCTCTATCTTATCCTATCCTCTATCCTATCCTATCATCTATCCTATCCTATCTTCTATCCTATCCTATCCTCTATCATATCCTATCCTCTATCCTATCCTATCCTCTATCCTATCCTATCCTCTATCCTATCCTATCCTCTATCCTATCCTATCCTCTACAATATCGTATCCTCTATCATATCCTTTCCTCTTTTCCTATAATATCATCTATCCTATCGTATCCCCTATCTTATCCTATCCTCTATACTATCCTATCCTCTATCCTATCATATCCTCTATCCTATCCTATCCTCTATGCTATCCTATCCTCTATCCTATCCTATCCTCTATCCTATCCTATCCTCTATCATATCCTATCCTCTATCCTATCCTATCCCCTATCCTATCCTATCCTCTATCCTATCCTATCCTCTATCCTATCCTATCGTATCCTCTATCGTATCCTATCCTCTATCCTATCCTATCCTCTATCCTATCCAATCCCCTATCCTATCCTCTATCCGATCTTATCCTCTATCCTATCCTATCCTCTATCCGATCCTATCCTCTATCTTATCCTATCCTCTATCCTATCCTATCCTCTATACTATCCTATCCTCTATCCTATCCTCTATCCTATCCTATCCTCTATCTTATCCTATCCTCTATCCTATCCTATCCTCTATCCTATCCTATCCTCTATCCTATCCTATCCTCTATCCTATACTATCCTCTACAATATCGTATCCTCTATCATATCCTATCCTCATTCCTATAATGTCATCTGTCCTATCCTATCCTCTATCCTATCCAATCCCCTATCCTATCCTCTATCCTCTCCTATCCTCTATCCTATCCTATCCTCTATCCTATCCTACCCTCTATCCTATCATTTCGTATCCTCTATCGCATCCTATCCTCTATCCTATCCTATCCTCTATCCTATCCTATCCTCTATACTATCCTATCCTCTATCCTATCCTATCCTATGCTCTATCCTATGCTATCCTCTATCCTATCCTATCCTCTATCCTATCCTATCCTCTATCCTATCCTACCCTCTATCCTATCCTATCGTATCCTCTATCGTATCCTATCCTCTATCCTATCCAATCCCCTATCCTATCCTCTATCCGATCTTATCCTCTATCCTATCCTATCCTCTATCCGATCCTATCCTCTATCTTATCCTATCCTCTATCCTATCCTATCCTCTATACTATCCTATCCTCTATCCTATCCTCTATCCTATCCTATCCTCTATCTTATCCTATCCTCTATCCTATCCTATCCTCTATCATATCCTATGCTCATTCCTATAATATCATCTGTCCTATCCTATCCTTTATCCTATCCAATCCCCTATCCTATCCTGCATCGTATCCTATGCTCTATCCTATCCTATCCTCTATCCTATCCTATCCTCTATCCTATCCTATCCTCTATCCTATCCTATCCTCTATCCTATCCTATCGTCTATCCTAGCATATCCTCTATCTTATCCTATCCTCTATACTATCCTATCCTCTATCCTATCCTATCCTCTATCCTATCCTATCCTCTATCATATCCTATCCTCTATCCTCTCCTATCCTCTATCCTATCCTATCCTCTATCCTATCCTACCCTCTATCCTATCCTTTCGTATCCTCTATCGCATCCTATCCTCTATACTATCCTATCCTCTATCCTATCATATCCTCTATTCTATCCTATCCTCTATGCTATCCTATCCTCTATCATATCCTATCCTCTATCCTATCCTATCCTCTATCCTATCCTATCCTCTATCCTATCCTATCCTCTATCATATCCTATCCTCATTCCTATAATATCATTTGTCCTATCCTATCTTCTATCCTATCCAATCCCCTATCCTATCCTGTATCGTATCCTATGCTCTATCCTATCCTATCCTCTATCCTATCCTATCCTCTATCCTATCCTATCCTCTATCCTATCCTATCCTCTATCCTATCCTATCCTCTATCCTATCCTATCCTCTATCCTATCCTATCCTCTATCCTATCCTATCCTCTATCCTATCCTATCCTCTATCCTATCCTATCCTCTATCCTATCCTATCCTCTATCCTATCCTATCCTCTATCATATCCTATCCTCTATCCTATCGTATCGTCTATCCTATCATATCCTCTATCTTATCCTATCCTCTTTACTATCCTATCCTCTATCCTATCCTATCCTCTATCCTATCCTATCCTCTATCCTATCCTATCCTCTATCCTCTCCTATCCTCTATCCTAACCTATCCTCTATACTATCCTATCCTCTATCCTATCCTATCCTCTATCCTATCCTATCCTCTATCCTATCCTATCCTCTATACTATCCTATCCTCTATCCTATTATATCCTCTATTCTATCCTATCCTCTATGCTATCCTATCCTCTATCAAATCCTATCCTCTATCCTATCCTATCCTCTATCCTATCCTATCCTCTATCCTATCCTATCCTCTATCATATCCTATCCTCTCCTATCCTCTATCCTATCCTATCCTCTATACTATCCTATCCTCTATCCTATCCTATCCTCTATCCTATCCTATCCTCTATCGTATCCTATCCTCTATCCTATCCTATCGTCTATCTAGCATATCCTCTATCTTATCCTATCCTCTATACTATCCTATCCTCTATCCTATCCTATCCTCTATCCTATCCTATCCTCTATCATATCCTATCCTCTATCCTCTCCTTATCCTCTATCCTATCCTATCCTCTATCCTATCCTACCCTCTATCCTATCCTTTCGTATCCTCTATCGCATCCTATCCTCTATCCTATCCTATCCTCTATCCTATCCTATCCTCTATACTATCCTATCCTCTATCCTATCGTATCCTCTATCCTATCCTATCCTCTATCATATCCTATCCTCTATCCTATCCTATCGTCTATCCTAGCATATCCTCTATCTTATCCTATCCTCTATACTATCCTATCCTCTATCCTATCCTATCCTCTATCCTATCCTATCCTCTATCATATCCTATCCTCTATCCTCTCCTATCCTCTATCCTATCCTATCCTCTATCCTATCCTACCCTCTATCCTATCCTTTCGTATCCTCTATCGCATCCTATCCTCTATCCTATCCTATCCTCTATCCTATCCTATCCTCTATACTATCCTATCCTCTATCCTATCGTATCCTCTATCCTATCCTACCCTCTATCCTATCCTATCGTATCCTCTATCGTATCCTATCCTCTATCCTATCCTATCCTCTATTTTAACCTATCCCCTATTCTATCCTATCCTCTATCCTACCCTATCCTCTATCCTATCCTATCCTCTATCCTATCCTATCCTCTATCATATCCTATCCTCTACCCTCTCCTAGCCTCTATCCTATCCTATCCTCTATATTATCCTACCCTCTATCCTATCCTTTCGTATCCTCTATCGCATCCTATCCTCTATCCTATCCTATCCTGTAACCTATCCTATACTCTATACTATCCTATCCTCTATCCTATCCTATCCTATCCTCTATCCTATGCTATCCTCTATCCTATCCTATCCTCTATCCTATCCTATCCTCTATCCTATCCTATCCTCTATCCTATCCTACCCTCTATCCTATCCTATCGTATCCTCTATCGTATCCTATCCTCTATCCTATCCTATCCTCTATTATATCCTATCCCCTATACTATCCTATCCTCTATCCTACCCTATCCTCTATCCTATCCTATCCTCTATCCTATCCTATCCTCTATCTATCCTACCCTCTATCCTATCCTATCGTATCCTCTATCGTATCCTATCCTCTATCCTATCCTATCCTCTATTATATCCTATCCCCTATACTATCCTATCCTCTATCCTACCCTATCCTCTATCCTATCCTATCCTCTATCCTATCCTATTCTCTATCCTATCCTATCGTATCCTCTGTCCTATCCTATCCTCGATCCTATCCTATCCTCTATCGTAGCCTATCGTCTATCCTATCATATCCTCTATCTTATCCTATCCTCTATACTATCCTATCCTCTATCCTATCCTATCCTCTATCCTATCCTATCCTCTATCCTCTCCTATCCTCTATCCTATCCTATCCTCTATCCTATCCTATCCTCTATCCTATCCTATCGTATCCTCTATCGTATCCTATCCTCTATCCTATCCTATCGTATCCTCTATCGTATCCTATCCTCTATCCTATCCTATCGTATCCTCTATCCTATCCTATCCTATCCTCTATCATATCCTATCCTATCCTCTATCATATCCTATCCTCTATCCTATCCTATCCTCTACCCTATCCTATCCTCTATCCTATCCTATCCTCTATCCTATCCTATCCTCTATCCTATCTTATCCTCTATCTTATCCTATCCTCTATCCTATCCTATCATCTATCCTATCCTATCTTCTATCCTATCCTATCCTCTATCATATCCTATCCTCTATCCTATCCTATCCTCTATCCTATCCTATCCTCTATCCTATCCTATCCTCTATCCTATCCTATCCTCTACAATATCGTATCCTCTATCATATCCTTTCCTCTTTCCTATAATATCATCTATCCTATCGTATCCCCTATCTTATCCTATCCTCTATACTATCCTATCCTCTATCCTATCATATCCTCTATCCTATCCTATCCTCTATGCTATCCTATCCTCTATCCTATCCTATCCTCTATCCTATCCTATCCTCTATCCTATCCTATCCTCTATCCTATCCTATCCCCTATCCTATCCTATCCTCTATCCTATCCTATCCTCTATCCTATCCTATCGTATCCTCTATCGTATCCTATCCTCTATCCTATCCTATCCTCTATCCTATCCAATCCCCTATCCTATCCTCTATCCGATCTTATCCTCTATCCTATCCTATCCTCTATCCGATCCTATCCTCTATCTTATCCTATCCTCTATCCTATCCTATCCTCTATACTATCCTATCCTCTATCCTATCCTCTATCCTATCCTATCCTCTATCTTATCCTATCCTCTATCCTATCCAATCCTCTATCCTATCCTATCCTCTATCCTATCCTATCCTCTATCCTATACTATCCTCTACAATATCGTATCCTCTATCATATCCTATCCTCATTCCTATAATGTCATCTGTCCTATCCTATCCTCTATCCTATCCAATCCCTATCCTATCCTCTATCCTCTCCTATCCTCTATCCTATCCTATCCTCTATCCTATCCTACCCTCTATCCTATCATTTCGTATCCTCTATCGCATCCTATCCTCTATCCTATCCTATCCTCTATCCTATCCTATCCTCTATACTATCCTATCCTCTATCCTATCCTATCCTATGCTCTATCCTATGCTATCCTCTATCCTATCCTATCCTCTATCCTATCCTATCCTCTATCCTATCCTACCCTCTATCCTATCCTATCGTATCCTCTATCGTATCCTATCCTCTATCCTATCCAATCCCCTATCCTATCCTCTATCCGATCTTATCCTCTATCCTATCCTATCCTCTATCCGATCCTATCCTCTATCTTATCCTATCCTCTATCCTATCCTATCCTCTATACTATCCTATCCTCTATCCTATCCTCTATCCTATCCTATCCTCTATCTTATCCTATCCTCTATCCTATCCTATCCTCTATCATATCCTATGCTCATTCCTATAATATCATCTGTCCTATCCTATCCTTTATCCTATCCAATCCCCTATCCTATCCTGCATCGTATCCTATGCTCTATCCTATCCTATCCTCTATCCTATCCTATCCTCTATCCTATCCTATCCTCTATCCTATCCTATCCTCTATCCTATCCTATCCTCTATCCTATCCTATCCTCTATCATATCCTATCCTCTATCCTATCCTATCGTCTATCCTAGCATATCCTCTATCTTATCCTATCCTCTTTACTATCCTATCCTCTATCCTATCCTATCCTCTATCCTATCCTATCCTCTATCCTATCCTATCCTCTATCCTCTCCTATCCTCTATCCTAACCTATCCTCTATACTATCCTATCCTCTATCCTATCCTATCCTCTATCCTATCCTATCCTCTATCCTATCCTATCCTCTATACTATCCTATCCTCTATCCTATTATATCCTCTATTCTATCCTATCCTCTATGCTATCCTATCCTCTATCAAATCCTATCCTCTATCCTATCCTATCCTCTATCCTATCCTATCCTCTATCCTATCCTATCCTCTATCCTATCCTATCCTCTATCATATCCTATCCTCATTCCTATAATATCATCTGTCCTATCCTATCCTCTATCCTATCCAATCCCCTATCCTATCCTGTATCGTATCCTATGCTCTATCCTATCCTATCCTCTATCCTATCCTATCCTCTATCCTATCCTATCCTCTATCCTATCCTATCCTCTATCCTATCCTATCCTCTATCCTATCCTATCCTCTATCCTATCCTATCCTCTATCATATCCTATCCTCATTCCTATAATATCATCTGTCCTATCCTATCCTCTATCCTATCCAATCCCCTATCCTATCCCGTATCGTATCCTATGCTCTATCCTATCCTATCCCGTATCGTATCCTATGCTCTATCCTATCCTATCCTCTATCCTATCCTATCCTCTATCCTATCCTATCCTCTATCCTATCCTATCCTCTATCCTATCCTATCCTCTATCCTATCCTATCCTCTATCCTATCCTATCCTCTATCCTATCGTATCCTCTATCGTATCCTATCCTCTATCCTATCCTATCATCTATCCTATCCTATCCTCTATCCTATCCTATCCTCTATCCTATCCTATCCTCTATACTATCCTATCCTCTATCCTATCCTATCCTCTATCCTATCCTATCCTCTATCATATCCTATCCTCTATCCTATCCTATCGTCTATCCTAGCATATCCTCTATCTAATCCTATCCTCTATACTATCCTATCCTCTATCCTATCCTATCCTCTATCCTATCCTATCCTCTATCATATCCTATCCTCTATCCTCTCCTATCCTCTATCCTATCCTATCCTCTATCCTATCCTACCCTCTATCCTATCCTTTCGTATCCTCTATCGCATCCTATCCTCTATCCTATCCTATCCTCTATCCTATCCTATCCTCTATACTATCCTATCCTCTATCCTATTATATCCCCTATTCTATCCTATCCTCTATGCTATCCTATCCTCTATCAAATCCTATCCTCTATCCTATCCTATCCTCTATCCTATCCTATCCTCTATCCTATCCTATCCTCTATCCTATCCTATCCTCTATCATATCCTATCCTCATTCCTATAATATCATCTGTCCTATCCTATCCTCTATCCTATCCAATCCCCTATCCTATCCCGTATCGTATCCTATGCTCTATCCTATCCTATCCTCTATCCTATCCTATCCTCTATCCTATCCTATCCTCTATCCTATCCTATCCTCTATCCTATCCTATCCTCTATCCTATCCTATCCTCTATCCTATCCTATCCTCTATCCTATCCTATCCTCTATCCTATCCTATCCTCTATCCTATCCTATCCTCTATCCTATCCTATCCTCTATCCTATCCTATCCTCTATCCTATCCTATCCTCTATCCTATCCTATCCTCTATCCTATCCTATCCTCTATCCTATCCTATCCTCTATCCTATCCTATCCTCTATCCTATCCTATCCTCTATCCTATCCTATCCTCTATCCTATCCTATCGTATCCTCTATCGTATCCTATCCTCTATCCTATCCTATCATCTATCCTATCCTATCCTCTATCCTATCCTATCCTCTATCCTATCCTATCCTCTATCATATCCTATCCTCTATCCTCTCCTATCCTCTATCCTATCCTATCCTCTATCCTATCCTACCCTCTATCCTATCCTTTCGTATCCTCTATCGCATCCTATCCTCTTTCCTATCCTATCCTCTATCCTATCCTATCCTCTATACTATCCTATCCTCTATCCTATTATATCCTCTATTCTATCCTATCCTCTATGCTATCCTATCCTCTATCAAATCCTATCCTCTATCCTATCCTATCCTCTATCCTATCCTATCCTCTATCCTATCCTATCCTCTATCATATCCTATCCTCATTCCTATAATATCATCTGTCCTATCCTATCCTCTATCCTATCCAATCCCCTATCCTATCCTGTATCGTATCCTATGCTCTATCCTATCCTATCCTCTATCCTATCCTATCCTCTATCCTATCCTATCCTCTATCCTATCCTATCCTCTATCCTATCCTATCCTCTATCATATCCTATCCTCTATCCTATCCTATCCTCTATCCTATCCTATCCTCTATCCTATCCTATCCTCTATCCTATCGTATCCTCTATCGTATCCTATCCTCTATCCTATCCTATCATCTATCCTATCCTATCCTCTATCCTATCCTATCCTCTATCCTATCCTATCCCCTATCCTATCCTATCCTCTATCATATCCTATCCTCTATCCTATCGTATCGTCTATCCTATCATATCCTCTATCTTATCCTATCCTCTATACTATCCTATCCTCTATCCTATCCTATCCTCTATCCTATCCTATCCTCTATCATATCCTATCCTCTCCTATCCTCTATCCTATCCTATCCTCTATACTATCCTATCCTCTATCCTATCCTATCCTCTATCCTATCCTATCCTCTATCATATCCTATCCTCTATCCTATCCTATCGTCTATCCTAGCATATCCTCTATCTTATCCTATCCTCTATACTATCCTATCCTCTATCCTATCCTATCCTCTACCCTATCCTATCCTCTATCATATCCTATCCTCTATCCTCTCCTATCCTCTATCCTATCCTATCCTCTATCCTATCCTACCCTCTATCCTATCCTTTCGTATCCTCTATCGCATCGTATCCTCTATCCTATCCTATCCTCTATCCTATCCTATCCTCTATACTATCCTATCCTCTATCCTATTATATCCTCTATTCTATCCTATCCTCTATGCTATCCTATCCTCTATCAAATCCTATCCTCTATCCTATCCTATCCTCTATCCTATCCTATCCTCTATCCTATCCTATCCTCTATCATATCCTATCCTCATTCCTATAATATCATCTGTCCTATCCTATCCTCTATCCTATCCAATCCCCTATCCTATCCTGTATCGTATCCTATGCTCTATCCTATCCTATCCTCTATCCTATCCTATCCTCTATCCTATCCTATCCTCTATCCTATCCTATCCTCTATCCTATCCTATCCTCTATCCTATCCTATCCTCTATCCTATCCTATCCTCTATCATATCCTATCCTCTATCCTATCCTATCCTCTATCCTATCCTATCCTCTATCCTATCCTATCCTCTATCCTATCGTATCCTCTATCGTATCCTATCCTATCATCTATCCTATCCTATCCTCTATCCTATCCTATCCTCTATCCTATCCTATCCTCTATCCTATCCTATCCTCTATCATATCCTATCCTCTATCCTATCGTATCGTCTATCCTATCATATCCTCTATCTTATCCTATCCTCTATACTATCCTATCCTCTATCCTATCCTATCCTCTATCCTATCCTATCCTCTATCATATCCTATCCTCTCCTATCCTCTATCCTATCCTATCCTCTATACTATCCTATCCTCTATCCTATCCTATCCTCTATCCTATCCTATCCTCTATCATATCCTATCCTCTATCCTATCCTATCGTCTATCCTAGCATATCCTCTATCTTATCCTATCCTCTATACTATCCTATCCTCTATCCTATCCTATCCTCTACCCTATCCTATCCTCTATCATATCCTATCCTCTATCCTCTCCTATCCTCTATCCTATCCTATCCTCTATCCTATCCTACCCTCTATCCTATCCTTTCGTATCCTCTATCGCATCCTATCCTCTATCCTATCCTATCCTCTATCCTATCCTATCCTCTATACTATCCTATCCTCTATCCTATCGTATCCTCTATCCTATCCTATCCTCTATCATATCCTATCCTCATTCCTATAATATCATCTGTCCTATCCTATCCTCTATCCTATCCAATCCCCTATCCTATCCTCTATCGTATCTTATGCTCTATCCTATCCTATCCTCTATCCTATCCTATCCTATCCTCTATCCTATCCTATTGTCCATCCTATCCTATCCTATTCTCCATCCTATCCTATCCTATCCTCTACCGCCTCCTATCCTGTATCCGATCCAATCCCCTAGCGTCTACCGTATCATATTCTCTATCCTATCCAATCCTCTATCCTATCCGATCCACTATCATATCCTATCCTCTATCCTATCCTACCCTCTATCCTATCCTATCCTCTATCCTATCCTATCGTATCCTCTATCGTATCCTATCCTCTATCCTATCCTATCGTATCCTCTATCGTATCCTATCCTCTATCCTATCCTATCCTATCCTCTATCCTATCCTATTCTCCATCCTATCCTATCCTATCCTCTATCCTATCCTCTATCCTATCCTATCCTCTATCCTATCCTATCCTCTATCCTATCCTATCCTCTATCCTATCCTATCCTCTATCCTATCCTATCCTCTATAATATCGTATCCTCTATCATATCCTATCCTCATTCCTATAATATCATCTGTCCTATCCTATCCTCTATCCTATCCTATCCTCTATCCTATCCTATCCTATCCTCTATCCTAACCTATCCTCTATCCTATCCTATTCTCCATCCTATCCTATCCTATCCTCTACCGCCTCCTATCCTGTATCCGATCCAATCCCCTAGCGTCTACCGTATCATATTCTCTATCCTAGCCAATCCTCTATCCTATCCGATCCACTATCATATCCTATCCTCTATCCTATCCTATCCTCCATCCTATCCTATCCTCTATCCTCTATCCTATCCTATCCTCTATCCTATCCTATCCTCTATCCTATCCTATCCTCTATCCTATCCTATCCTCTATCCTATCCTATCCTCTATCCTATGCTATCCTCTATCCTATCCTATCCTCTATCCTATCCTATCCTCTATCCTATCCTATCCTCTATCCTATCCTATCCTCTATCCTATCCTATCCTCTATCCTATCCTATCCTCTATCCTATCCTATCCTCTATCCTATCCTATCCTCTATCCTATCCTATCCTCTATCCTATCCTATCCTCTATCCTATCCTATCCTCTATCCTATCCTATCCTCTATCCTATCCTATCCTCTATCCTATCCTATCCTCTATCCTATCCTATCCTCTATCCTATCCTATCCTCTATCCTATCCTATCCTCTATCCTATCCTATCCTCTATCCTATCCTATCCTCTATCCTATCCTATCCTCTATCCTATCCTATCCTCTATCCTATCCTATCGTATCCTCTATCGTATCCTATCCTCTATCCTATCCTATCATCTATCCTATCCTATCCTCTATCCTATCCTATCCTCTATCCTATCCTATCCTCTATCATATCCTATCCTCTATCCTCTCCTATCCTCTATCCTATCCTATCCTCTATCCTATCCTACCCTCTATCCTATCCTTTCGTATCCTCTATCGCATCCTATCCTCTTTCCTATCCTATCCTCTATCCTATCCTATCCTCTATACTATCCTATCCTCTATCCTATTATATCCTCTATTCTATCCTATCCTCTATGCTATCCTATCCTCTATCAAATCCTATCCTCTATCCTATCCTATCCTCTATCCTATCCTATCCTCTATCCTATCCTATCCTCTATCATATCCTATCCTCATTCCTATAATATCATCTGTCCTATCCTATCCTCTATCCTATCCAATCCCCTATCCTATCCTGTATCGTATCCTATGCTCTATCCTATCCTATCCTCTATCCTATCCTATCCTCTATCCTATCCTATCCTCTATCCTATCCTATCCTCTATCCTATCCTATCCTCTATCATATCCTATCCTCTATCCTATCCTATCCTCTATCCTATCCTATCCTCTATCCTATCCTATCCTCTATCCTATCGTATCCTCTATCGTATCCTATCCTCTATCCTATCCTATCATCTATCCTATCCTATCCTCTATCCTATCCTATCCTCTATCCTATCCTATCCCCTATCCTATCCTATCCTCTATCATATCCTATCCTCTATCCTATCGTATCGTCTATCCTATCATATCCTCTATCTTATCCTATCCTCTATACTATCCTATCCTCTATCCTATCCTATCCTCTATCCTATCCTATCCTCTATCATATCCTATCCTCTCCTATCCTCTATCCTATCCTATCCTCTATACTATCCTATCCTCTATCCTATCCTATCCTCTATCCTATCCTATCCTCTATCATATCCTATCCTCTATCCTATCCTATCGTCTATCCTAGCATATCCTCTATCTTATCCTATCCTCTATACTATCCTATCCTCTATCCTATCCTATCCTCTACCCTATCCTATCCTCTATCATATCCTATCCTCTATCCTCTCCTATCCTCTATCCTATCCTATCCTCTATCCTATCCTACCCTCTATCCTATCCTTTCGTATCCTCTATCGCATCCTATCCTCTATCCTATCCTATCCTCTATCCTATCCTATCCTCTATACTATCCTATCCTCTATCCTATTATATCCTCTATTCTATCCTATCCTCTATGCTATCCTATCCTCTATCAAATCCTATCCTCTATCCTATCCTATCCTCTATCCTATCCTATCCTCTATCCTATCCTATCCTCTATCATATCCTATCCTCATTCCTATAATATCATCTGTCCTATCCTATCCTCTATCCTATCCAATCCCCTATCCTATCCTGTATCGTATCCTATGCTCTATCCTATCCTATCCTCTATCCTATCCTATCCTCTATCCTATCCTATCCTCTATCCTATCCTATCCTCTATCCTATCCTATCCTCTATCCTATCCTATCCTCTATCCTATCCTATCCTCTATCATATCCTATCCTCTATCCTATCCTATCCTCTATCCTATCCTATCCTCTATCCTATCCTATCCTCTATCCTATCGTATCCTCTATCGTATCCTATCCTATCATCTATCCTATCCTATCCTCTATCCTATCCTATCCTCTATCCTATCCTATCCTCTATCCTATCCTATCCTCTATCATATCCTATCCTCTATCCTATCGTATCGTCTATCCTATCATATCCTCTATCTTATCCTATCCTCTATACTATCCTATCCTCTATCCTATCCTATCCTCTATCCTATCCTATCCTCTATCATATCCTATCCTCTCCTATCCTCTATCCTATCCTATCCTCTATACTATCCTATCCTCTATCCTATCCTATCCTCTATCCTATCCTATCCTCTATCATATCCTATCCTCTATCCTATCCTATCGTCTATCCTAGCATATCCTCTATCTTATCCTATCCTCTATACTATCCTATCCTCTATCCTATCCTATCCTCTACCCTATCCTATCCTCTATCATATCCTATCCTCTATCCTCTCCTATCCTCTATCCTATCCTATCCTCTATCCTATCCTACCCTCTATCCTATCCTTTCGTATCCTCTATCGCATCCTATCCTCTATCCTATCCTATCCTCTATCCTATCCTATCCTCTATACTATCCTATCCTCTATCCTATCGTATCCTCTATCCTATCCTATCCTCTATCATATCCTATCCTCATTCCTATAATATCATCTGTCCTATCCTATCCTCTATCCTATCCAATCCCCTATCCTATCCTCTATCGTATCTTATGCTCTATCCTATCCTATCCTCTATCCTATCCTATCCTATCCTCTATCCTATCCTATTGTCCATCCTATCCTATCCTATTCTCCATCCTATCCTATCCTATCCTCTACCGCCTCCTATCCTGTATCCGATCCAATCCCCTAGCGTCTACCGTATCATATTCTCTATCCTATCCAATCCTCTATCCTATCCGATCCACTATCATATCCTATCCTCTATCCTATCCTACCCTCTATCCTATCCTATCCTCTATCCTATCCTATCGTATCCTCTATCGTATCCTATCCTCTATCCTATCCTATCGTATCCTCTATCGTATCCTATCCTCTATCCTATCCTATCCTATCCTCTATCCTATCCTATTCTCCATCCTATCCTATCCTATCCTCTATCCTATCCTCTATCCTATCCTATCCTCTATCCTATCCTATCCTCTATCCTATCCTATCCTCTATCCTATCCTATCCTCTATCCTATCCTATCCTCTATAATATCGTATCCTCTATCATATCCTATCCTCATTCCTATAATATCATCTGTCCTATCCTATCCTCTATCCTATCCTATCCTCTATCCTATCCTATCCTATCCTCTATCCTAACCTATCCTCTATCCTATCCTATTCTCCATCCTATCCTATCCTATCCTCTACCGCCTCCTATCCTGTATCCGATCCAATCCCCTAGCGTCTACCGTATCATATTCTCTATCCTAGCCAATCCTCTATCCTATCCGATCCACTATCATATCCTATCCTCTATCCTATCCTATCCTCCATCCTATCCTATCCTCTATCCTCTATCCTATCCTATCCTCTATCCTATCCTATCCTCTATCCTATCCTATCCTCTATCCTATCCTATCCTCTATCCTATCCTATCCTCTATCCTATGCTATCCTCTATCCTATCCTATCCTCTATCCTATCCTATCCTCTATCCTATCCTATCCTCTATCCTATCCTATCCTCTATCCTATCCTATCCTCTATCCTATCCTATCCTCTATCCTATCCTATCCTCTATCCTATCCTATCGTATCCTCTATCGTATCCTATCCTCTATCCTATCCTATCCTCTATCCTATCCTATCCTCTATCCTATCCTATCCTCTATCCTATCCAATCCCCTATCATATCCTCTATCCGATCCTATCCTCTATCCGATCCTATCCTCTATCCTATCCTATCGTATCCTCTATCGTATCCTATCCTCTATCCTATCCTATCCTATCCTCTATCTTATCCTATCCTCTATCCTATCCTATCATCTATCCTATCCTATCCTCTATCCTATCCTATCCTCTACCCTATCCTATCCTCTACCCTATCCTATCCTCTATCCTATCCTATCCTCTATCCTATCCTATCCTCTATCCTATCCTTATCGTATCCTCTATCGTATCCTATCCTCTATCCTATCCTATCGTATCCTCTATCGTATCCTATCCTCTATCCTATCCTATCGTATCCTCTATCGTATCCTGTCCTCTATCCTATCCTATCCTATCCTCTATCTTATCCTATCCTACATCCTATCCAATCCTCTATCCTATCCTATCCTCTATCCTATCCTATCCTCTACCCTATCCTATCCTCTATCCTATCCTATCCTCTATCCTATCCTATCCTCTATCCTGTCCTATCCTCTATCCCATCCTATCCTCTATCCTATTCTATCCTATCCTCTATCTTATCCTATCCTCTATCCTATCCTATCATCTATCCTATCCTATCCTCTATCCTATCCTATCCTCTACCCTATCATATCCTCTATCCTATCCTATCCTCTATCCTATCCTATCCTCTATCCTATCCTATCCTCTATCCCATCCTATCCTCTATCCTATCCTATCCTCTATCCTATCCTATCCTCTATCTTATCCTATCCTCTATCCTATCCTATCCTCTATCCTATCCTATCCTCTATCCTTTCCTATCCTCTATCCTATCCTCTATCCTATCCTATCCTCTATCGTATCCTATCCTCTATCCTATCGTATCCTCTATCGTATCCTATCCTCTATCCTATCCTATCGTATCCTCTATCGTATCCTATCCTCTATCCTATCCTATCGTATCATCTATCGTATCCTATCCTCTATCCTATCCTATCCTATCCTCTATCTTATCCTATCCTCTATCCTATCCTATCATCTATCCTATCCTATCCTCTATCCTATCCTATCCTATCCTCTACCCTATCCTATCCTCTATCCTATCCTATCCTCTATCCTATCCTACCCTCTATCCTATCCTATCCTCTATCCCATCCTATCCTCTATCCTATCCTATCCTATCCTCTATCTTATCCTATCCTCTATCCTATCCTATCATCTATCCTATCCTATCCTCTATCCTATCCTATCCTCTATCCTATCCTATCGTATCCTCTATCGTATCCTATCCTCTATCCTATCCTATCCTATCCTCTATCCTATCCTATCCTCTATCCTATCCTATCCTCCATCCTATCCTATCCTCTATCCTATCCTATCCTCTATCCTATCCTATCCTCTATCCTATCCTATCCTCTATCCTATCCTATCGTATCCTCTATCGTATCCTATCCTCTATCCTATCCTATCGTATCCTCTATCGTATCCTATCCTCTATCCTATCCTATCGTATCCTCTATCGTATCCTATCCTCTACCCTATCCTATCCTATCCTCTATCTTATCCTATCCTCTATCCTATCCTATCATCTACCCTATCCTATCCTCTACCCTAAACTATCCTCTACCCTATCCTATCCTCTATCCTATCCTATCCTCTATCCTATCCTATCCTCTATCCTATCCTATCCTCTATCCCATCCTATCCTCTATCCTATCCTATCCTATCCTCTATCTTATCCTATCCTCTATCCTATCCTATCATCTATCCTATCCTATCCTCTATCCTATCCTATCCTCTACCCTATCCTATCCTCTATCCTATCCTATCCTCTATCCTATCCTATCCTCTATCCTATCCTTATCGTATCCTCTATCGTATCCTATCCTCTATCCTATCCTATCGTATCCTCTATCGTATCCTATCCTCTATCCTATCCTATCGTATCCTCTATCGTATCCTATCCTCTATCCTATCCTATCCTATCCTCTATCTTATCCTATCCTCTATCCTATCCAATCCTCTATCCTATCCTATCCTCTATCCTATCCTATCCTCTACCCTATCCTATCCTCTATCCTATCCTATCCTCTATCCTATCCTATCCTCTATCCTATCCTATCCTCTATCCTATCCTATCCTCTATCCTATCCTATCCTCTATCCCATCCTATCCTCTATCCTATCCTATCCTCTATCCTATCCTATCCTATCCTCTATCTTATCCTATCCTCTATCCTATCCTATCATCTACCCTATCCTATCCTCTATCCTAAACTATCCTCTACCCTATCCTATCCTCTATCCTATCCTATCCTCTATCCTATCCTATCCTCTATCCTATCCTATCCTCTATCCCATCCTATCCTCTATCCTATCCTATCCTATCCTGTATCTTATCCTATCCTCTATCCTATCCTATCATCTATCCTATCCTATCCTCTATCCTATCCTATCCTCTACCCTATCCTATCCTCTATCCTATCCTATCCTCTATCCTGTCCTATCCTCTATCCTATCCTTATCGTATCCTCTATCGTATCCTATCCTCTATCCTATCCTATCGTATCCTCTATCGTATCCTATCCTCTATCCTATCCTATCGTATCCTCTATCGTATCCTATCCTCTATCCTATCCTATCCTATCCTCTATCTTATCCTATCCTCTATCCTATCCAATCCTCTATCCTATCCTATCCTCTATCCTATCCTATCCTCTACCCTATCCTATCCTCTATCCTATCCTATCCTCTATCCTATCATATCCTCTATCTTATCCTATCCTCTATCCTATCCTATCCTCTATCCTATCCTATCCTCTATCCTATCCTATCCTCTATCCTATCCTATCCTCTATCATATCCTATCCCCATTCCTATAATATCATCTGTCCTATCCTATCCTCTATCCTATCCAATCCCCTATCCTATCCTCTATCCTATCCTATCCTCTATCCTATCCTATCGTATCCTCTATCGTATCCTATCCTCTATCCTATCCTATCGTATCATCTATCGTATCCTATCCTCTATCCTATCCTATCCTATCCTCTATCTTATCCTATCCTCTATCCTATCCTATCATCTATCCTATCCTATCCTCTATCCTATCCTATCCTATCCTCTACCCTATCCTATCCTCTATCCTATCCTATCCTCTATCCTATCCTACCCTCTATCCTATCCTATCCTCTATCCCATCCTATCTTCTATCCTATCCTATCCTATCCTCTATCTTATCCTATCCTCTATCCTATCCTATCATCTATCCTATCCTATCCTCTATCCTATCCTATCCTCTATCCTATCCTATCGTATCCTCTATCGTATCCTATCCTCTATCCTATCCTATCCTATCCTCTATCCTATCCTATCCTCTATCCTATCCTATCCTCCATCCTATCCTATCCTCTATCCTATCCTATCCTCTATCCTATCCTATCCTCTATCCTATCCTATCCTCTATCCTATCCTATCGTATCCTCTATCGTATCCTATCCTCTATCCTATCCTATCGTATCCTCTATCGTATCCTATCCTCTATCCTATCCTATCGTATCCTCTATCGTATCCTATCCTCTACCCTATCCTATCCTATCCTCTATCTTATCCTATCCTCTATCCTATCCTATCATCTACCCTATCCTATCCTCTACCCTAAACTATCCTCTACCCTATCCTATCCTCTATCCTATCCTATCCTCTATCCTATCCTATCCTCTATCCTATCCTATCCTCTATCCCATCCTATCCTCTATCCTATCCTATCCTATCCTCTATCTTATCCTATCCTCTATCCTATCCTATCATCTATCCTATCCTATCCTCTATCCTATCCTATCCTCTACCCTATCCTATCCTCTATCCTATCCTATCCTCTATCCCATCCTATCCTCTATCCTATCCTTATCGTATCCTCTATCGTATCCTACCCTCTATCCTATCCTATCGTATCCTCTATCGTATCCTATCCTCTATCCTATCCTATCCTATCCTCTATCTTATCCTATCCTCTATCCTATCCAATCCTCTATCCTATCCTATCCTCTATCCTATCCTATCCTCTACCCTATCCTATCCTCTATCCTATCCTATCCTCTATCCTATCCTATCCTCTATCCTATCCTATCCTCTATCCTATCCTATCCTCTATCCTATCCTATCCTCTATCCCATCCTATCCTCTATCCTATCCTATCCTCTATCCTATCCTATCCTCTATCTTATCCTATCCTCTATCCTATCCTATCCTCTATCCTATCCTATCCTCTATCCTTTCCTATCCTCTATCCTATCCTCTATCCTATCCTCTCCTCTATCCTATCCTACCCTCTATCCTATCCTATCCTCTATCCCATCCTATCCTCTATCCTATCCTATCCTATCCTCTATCTTATCCTATCCTCTATCCTATCCTATCATCGATCCTATCCTATCCTCTATCCTATCCTATCCTCTACCCTATCCTATCCTCTATCCTATCCTATCCTCTATCCTATCCTATCGTATCCTCTATCGTATCCTATCCTCTATCCTATCCTATCGTATCCTCTATCGTATCCTATCCTATCCTGTATCTTATCCTATCCTCTATCCTATCCTATCATCTATCCTATCCTATCCTCTATCCTATCCTATCCTCTACCCTATCCTATCCTCTATCCTATCCTATCCTCTATCCTGTCCTATCCTCTATCCTATCCTTATCGTATCCTCTATCGTATCCTATCCTCTATCCTATCCTATCGTATCCTCTATCGTATCCTATCCTCTATCCTATCCTATCGTATCCTCTATCGTATCCTATCCTCTATCCTATCCTATCCTATCCTCTATCTTATCCTATCCTCTATCCTATCCAATCCTCTATCCTATCCTATCCTCTATCCTATCCTATCCTCTACCCTATCCTATCCTCTATCCTATCCTATCCTCTATCCTATCATATCCTCTATCTTATCCTATCCTCTATCCTATCCTATCCTCTATCCTATCCTATCCTCTATCCTATCCTATCCTCTATCCTATCCTATCCTCTATCATATCCTATCCTCTATCATATCCTATCCCCATTCCTATAATATCATCTGTCCTATCCTATCCTCTATCCTATCCAATCCCCTATCCTATCCTCTATCCTATCCTATCCTCTATCCTATCCTATCCTCTATCCTATCCTATCCTATCCTCTATCTTATCCTATCCTCTATCCTATCCTATCATCTATCCTATCCTATCCTCTATCCTATCCTATCCTCTACCCTATCCTATCCTCTATCCTATCCTATCCTCTATCCTATCCTATCCTCTATCCTATCCTATCCTCTATCCCATCCTATCATCTATCCTATCCTATCCTCTATCCTATCCTATCCTCTATCTTATCCTATCCTCTATCCTATCCTATCCTCTATCCTATCCTATCCTCTATCCTTTCCTATCCTCTATCCTATCCTATCCTCTATCCTATTCTATCCTCTATACTATCCAATCCTCTATCCCATCATATCCTCTATCTTATCCTATCCTCTATCCTATCCTATCCTCTATCCTATCCTATCCTCTATCCTATCCTATCCTCTATCCTATCCTATCCTCTATCATATCCTATCCCCATTCCTATAATATCATCTGTCCTATCCTATCCTCTATCCTATCCAATCCCCTATCCTATCCTCTATCCTATCCTATCCTCTATCCTATCCTATCCTCTATCCTATCCTATCCTCTATCCTATCCTATCCTCTATCCTATCCTATCCTCTATCCTATCCTATCCTCTATCCTATCCTATCCTCTATCATATCCTATCCCCATTCCTATAATATCATCTGTGCTATCCTATCCTCTATCCTATCCAATCCCCTATCCTATCCTCTATCGTATCCTATGCTCTATCCTAACCTATCCTCTATCCTATCCTATCCTCTATCCGATCCTATCCTCTATCCTATCCTATCCTCTATCCTATACTATCCTCTATACTATCCTCTCCTCTATCCTATCCTATCCTCTATCCTATCCTATCCTCTATCCTATCCTATCCTCTATCCTATCCTATCCTCTATAATATCGTATCCTCCATCATATCCTATCCTCATTCCTATAATATCATCTGTCCTAACCTATCCTCTATCCTATCCAATCCCCTATCCTATCCTCTATCGTATCCTATGCTCTATCCTATCCTATCCTCTATCCTATCCTATCCTCTTTCCTATCCTATTCTCCATCCTATCCTATTCTATCCTCTACCGCCTCCTATCCTGTATCCGATCCAATCCCCTATCGTCTACCGTATCATATTCTCTATCCTATCCTATCCTCTATCCTATCCTATCCTCTACCCTATCCTATCCTGTATCCGATCCAATCCCCTATCGTCTACCGTATCATATTCTCTATCCTATCCTATCCTCTATCCTATCCTCTATCCTATCCTATCGTATCCTCTATTGTATCCTATCCTCTATCCTATCCTATCGTATCCTCTATCGTATCCTATCCTCTATCCTATCCTATCGTATCCTCTATCATATCCTTTCCTCTTTCCTATAATATCATCTATCCTATCGTATCCTCTATCTTATCCTATCCTCTATCCTATCCTATCATCTATCCTATCCTATCCTCTATCCTATCCTATCCTCTATCCTATCCTATCCTCTATCATATCCTATCCTCTATCCTATCGTATCGTCTATCCTATCATATCCTCTATCTTATCCTATCCGCTATACTATCCTATCCTCTATCCTATCCTATCATCTATCCTATCATATCCTCTATCTTATCCTATCCTCTATCCTATCCTATCCTCTATCCTATCCTATCCTCTATCCTATCCTATCCTCTATCCCATCCTATCATCTATCCTATCCTATCCTCTATCCTATCCTATCCTCTATCTTATCCTATCCTCTATCCTATCCTATCCTCTATCCTATCTTATCCTCTATCCTTTCCTATCCTCTATCCTATCCTATCCTCTATCCTATCCTATCCTCTATACTATCCAATCCTCTATCCTATCATATCCTCTATCTTATCCTATCCTCTATCCTATCCTATCCTCTATCCTATCCTATCCTCTATCCTATCCTATCCTCTATCCTATCCTATCCTCTATCATATCCTATCCCCATTCCTATAATATCATCTGTCCTATCCTATCCTCTATCCTATCCAATCCCCTATCCTATCCTCTATCCTATCCTATCCTCTATCCTATCCTATCCTCTATCCTATCCTATCCTATCCTCTATCTTATCCTATCCTCTATCCTATCCTATCATCTATCCTATCCTATCCTCTATCCTATCCTATCCTCTACCCTATCCTATCCTCTATCCTATCCTATCCTCTATCCTATCCTATCCTCTATCCTATCCTATCCTCTATCCCATCCTATCATCTATCCTATCCTATCCTCTATCCTATCCTATCCTCTATCTTATCCTATCCTCTATCCTATCCTATCCTCTATCCTATCCTATCCTCTATCCTTTCCTATCCTCTATCCTATCCTATCCTCTATCCTATCCTATCCTCTATACTATCCAATCCTCTATCCTATCATATCCTCTATCTTATCCTATCCTCTATCCTATCCTATCCTCTATCCTATCCTATCCTCTATCCTATCCTATCCTCTATCCTATCCTATCCTCTATCATATCCTATCCCCATTCCTATAACATCATCTGTCCTATCCTATCCTCTATCCTATCCAATCCCCTATCCTATCCTCTATCCTATCCTATCCTCTATCCTATCCTATCCTCTATCCTATCCTATCCTCTATCCTATCCTATCCTCTATCCTATCCTATCCTCTATCATATCCTATCCTCTATCCTATCGTATCGTCTATCCTATCATATCCTCTATCTTATCCTATCCGCTATACTATCCTATCCTCTATCCTCTCCTATCCTCTATCCTATCCTATCCTCTATCATATCCTATCCTCTATCCTATCGTATCGTCTATCCTATCATATCCTCTATCTTATCCTATCCTCTATACTATCCTATCCTCTATCCTATCCTATCCTCTATCCTATCCTATCCTCTATCATATCCTATCCTCTCCTATCCTCTATCCTATCCTATCCTCTATACTATCCTATCCTCTATCCTATCCTATCCTCTATCATATCCTATCCTCTATCCTCTCCTATCCTCTATCCTATCCTATCCTCTATCCTATCCTACCCTCTATCCTATCCTTTATTATCCTCTATCGCATCCTATCCTCTATCCTATCCTATCCTCTATCCTATCCTATCCTCTATACTATCCTATCCTCTATCCTATCCTATCCTCTATCCTATCCTATCCTCTATCATATCCTATCCTCATTCCTATAATATCATCTGTCCTATCCTATCCTCTATCCTATCCAATCCCCTATCCTATCCTCTATCGTATCTCATGCTCTATCCTATCCTATCCTCTATCCTATCCTATCCTCTATCCTATCCTATCCTATCCTCTATCCTATCCTATTGTCCATCCTATCCTATCCTATTCTCCATCCTATCCTATCCTATCCTCTACCGCCTCCTATCCTGTATCCGATCCAATCCCCTAGCGTCTACCGTATCATATTCTCTATCCTATCCAATCCTCTATCCTATCCGATCCACTATCATATCCTATCCTCTATCCTATCCTACCCTCTATCCTATCCTATCCTCTATCCTATCCTATCGTATCCTCTATCGTATCCTATCCTCTATCCTATCCTATCGTATCCTCTATCGTATCCTATCCTCTATCCTATCCTATCCTATCCTCTATCCTATCCTATCCTCTATCCTATCCTATCGTATCCTCTATCGTATCCTATCCTCTATCCTATCCTATTCTCCATCCTATCCTATCCTATCCTCTATCCTATCCTCTATCCTATCCTATCCTCTATCCTATCCTATCCTCTATCCTATCCTATCCTCTATACTATCCTATCCTCTATCCTATCCTATCCTCTATCCTATCCTATCCTCTATCATATCCTATCCTCATTCCTATAATATCATCTGTCCTATCCTATCCTCTATCCTATCCAATCCCCTATCCTATCCTCTATCGTATCTCATGCTGTATCCTATCCTATCCTCTATCCTATCCTATCCTCTATCCTATCCTATCCTATCCTCTATCCTATCCTATTGTCCATCCTATCCTATCCTATTCTCCATCCTATCCTATCCTATCCTCTACCGCCTCCTATCCTGTATCCGATCCAATCCCCTAGCGTCTACCGTATCATATTCTCTATCCTATCCTATCCTCTATCCTATCCTACCCTCTATCCTATCCTATCCTCTATCCTATCCTATCGTATCCTCTATCGTATCCTATCCTCTATCCTATCCTATCGTATCATCTATCGTATCCTATCCTCTATCCTATCCTATCCTATCCTCTATCCTATCCTATCCTCTATCCTATCCTATCGTATCCTCTATCGTATCCTATCCTCTATCCTATCCTATTCTCCATCCTATCCTATCCTATCCTCTATCCTATCCTCTATCCTATCCTATCCTCTATCCTATCCTATCCTCTATCCTATCCTATCCTCTATCCTATCCTATCCTCTATCCTATCCTATCCTCTATCCTATCCTATCGTATCCTCTATCGTATCCTATCCTCTATCCTATCCTATCATCTATCCTATCCTATCCTCTATCCTATCCTATCCTCTATCCTATCCTATCCTCTATCATATCCTATCCTCTATCCTATCGTATCGTCTATCCTATCATATCCTCTATCTTATCCTATCCTCTATACTATCCTATCCTCTATCCTATCCTATCCTCTATCCTATCCTATCCTCTATCATATCCTATCCTCTCCTATCCTCTATCCTATCCTATCCTCTATACTATCCTATTCTCTATCCTATCCTATCCTCTATCCTATCCTATCCTCTATCATATCCTATCCTCTATCCTATCCTATCGTCTATCCTAGCATATCCTCTATCTTATCCTATCCTCGATCCTATCCTATCCTCTATCCTATCCTATCCTCTATCATATCCTATCCTCTATCCTATCCTATCCTCTATCATATCCTATCCTCTATCCTATCGTATCGTCTATCCTATCATATCCTCTATCTTATCCTATCCTCTATACTATCCTATCCTCTATCCTATCCTATCCTCTATCATATCCTATCCTCTCCTATCCTCTATCCTATCCTATCCTCTATACTATCCTATCCTCTATCCTATCCTATCCTCTATCATATCCTATCCTCTATCCTCTCCTATCCTCTATCCTATCCTATCCTCTATCCTATCCTACCCTCTATCCTATCCTTTATTATCCTCTATCGCATCCTATCCTCTATCCTATCCTATCCTCTATCCTATCCTATCCTCTATACTATCCTATCCTCTATCCTATCCTATCCTCTATCCTATCCTATCCTCTATCATATCCTATCCTCATTCCTATAATATCATCTGTCCTATCCTATCCTCTATCCTATCCAATCCCCTATCCTATCCTCTATCGTATCTCATGCTCTATCCTATCCTATCCTCTATCCTATCCTATCCTCTATCCTATCCTATCCTATCCTCTATCCTATCCTATTGTCCATCCTATCCTATCCTATTCTCCATCCTATCCTATCCTATCCTCTACCGCCTCCTATCCTGTATCCGATCCAATCCCCTAGCGTCTACCGTATCATATTCTCTATCCTATCCAATCCTCTATCCTATCCGATCCACTATCATATCCTATCCTCTATCCTATCCTACCCTCTATCCTATCCTATCCTCTATCCTATCCTATCGTATCCTCTATCGTATCCTATCCTCTATCCTATCCTATCGTATCATCTATCGTATCCTATCCTCTATCCTATCCTATCCTATCCTCTATCCTATCCTATCCTCTATCCTATCCTATCGTATCCTCTATCGTATCCTATCCTCTATCCTATCCTATTCTCCATCCTATCCTATCCTATCCTCTATCCTATCCTCTATCCTATCCTATCCTCTATCCTATCCTATCCTCTATCCTATCCTATCCTCTATCCTATCCTATCCTCTATCCTATCCTATCCTCTATCCTATCCTATCGTATCCTCTATCGTATCCTATCCTCTATCCTATCCTATCATCTATCCTATCCTATCCTCTATCCTATCCTATCCTCTATCCTATCCTATCCTCTATCATATCCTATCCTCTATCCTATCGTATCGTCTATCCTATCATATCCTCTATCTTATCCTATCCTCTATACTATCCTATCCTCTATCCTATCCTATCCTCTATCCTATCCTATCCTCTATCATATCCTATCCTCTCCTATCCTGTATCCTATCCTATCCTCTATACTATCCTATTCTCTATCCTATCCTATCCTCTATCCTATCCTATCCTCTATCATATCCTATCCTCTATCCTATCCTATCGTCTATCCTAGCATATCCTCTATCTTATCCTATCCTCGATCCTATCCTATCCTCTATCCTATCCTATCCTCTATCATATCCTATCCTCTATCCTATCCTATCCTCTATCCTATCCTATCCTCTATCCTATCCTACCCTCTATCCTATCCTTTATTATCCTCTATCGCATCCTATCCTCTATCCTATCCTATCCTCTATCCTATCCTATCCTCTATCCTATCCTATCCTCTATACTATCCTATCCTCTATCCTATCCTATCCTCTATCCTATCCTATCCTCTATCATATCCTATCCTCATTCCTATAATATCATCTGTCCTATCCTATCCTCTATCCTATCCAATCCCCTATCCTATCCTCTATCGTATCTCATGCTCTATCCTATCCTATCCTCTATCCTATCCTATCCTCTATCCTATCCTATCCTATCCTCTATCCTATCCTATTGTCCATCCTATCCTATCCTATTCTCCATCCTATCCTATCCTATCCTCTACCGCCTCCTATCCTGTATCCGATCCAATCCCCTAGCGTCTACCGTATCATATTCTCTATCCTATCCAATCCTCTATCCTATCCGATCCACTATCATATCCTATCCTCTATCCTATCCTACCCTCTATCCTATCCTATCCTCTATCCTATCCTATCGTATCCTCTATCGTATCCTATCCTCTATCCTATCCTATCGTATCCTCTATCGTATCCTATCCTCTATCCTATCCTATCCTATCCTCTATCCTATCCTATCCTCTATCCTATCCTATCGTATCCTCTATCGTATCCTATCCTCTATCCTATCCTATTCTCCATCCTATCCTATCCTATCCTCTATCCTATCCTCTATCCTATCCTATCCTCTATCCTATCCTATCCTCTATCCTATCCTATCCTCTATACTATCCTATCCTCTATCCTATCCTATCCTCTATCCTATCCTATCCTCTATCATATCCTATCCTCATTCCTATAATATCATCTGTCCTATCCTATCCTCTATCCTATCCAATCCCCTATCCTATCCTCTATCGTATCTCATGCTGTATCCTATCCTATCCTCTATCCTATCCTATCCTCTATCCTATCCTATCCTATCCTCTATCCTATCCTATTGTCCATCCTATCCTATCCTATTCTCCATCCTATCCTATCCTATCCTCTACCGCCTCCTATCCTGTATCCGATCCAATCCCCTAGCGTCTACCGTATCATATTCTCTATCCTATCCAATCCTCTATCCTATCCGATCCACTATCATATCCTATCCTCTATCCTATCCTACCCTCTATCCTATCCTATCCTCTATCCTATCCTATCGTATCCTCTATCGTATCCTATCCTCTATCCTATCCTATCGTATCCTCTATCGTATCCTATCCTCTATCCTATCCTATCCTATCCTCTATCCTATCCTATCCTCTATCCTATCCTATCGTATCCTCTATCGTATCCTATCCTCTATCCTATCCTATTCTCCATCCTATCCTATCCTATCCTCTATCCTATCCTCTATCCTATCCTATCCTCTATCCTATCCTATCCTCTATCCTATCCTATCCTCTATCCTATCCTATCCTCTATCCTATCCTATCCTCTATCCTATCCTATCCTCTATAATATCGTATCCTCTATCATATCCTATCCTCATTCCTATAATATCATCTGTCCTATCCTATCCTCTATCCTATCCTATCCTTTATCCTATCCTATCCTATCCTCTATCCTAACCTATCCTCTATCCTATCCTATTCTCCATCCTATCCTATCCTATCCTCTACCGCCTCCTATCCTGTATCCGATCCAATCCCCTAGCGTCTACCGTATCATATTCTATATCCTATCCAATCCTCTATCCTATCCGATCCACTATCATATCCTATCCTCTATCCTATCCTATCCTCTATCCTATCCTATCCTCTATCCTATCCTATCCTCTATCCTATCCTATCCTCTATCCTATCCTATCCTCTATCCTATCCTATCCTCTATCCTATCCTATCCTCTATCCTATCCTATCCTCTATCCTATCCTATCCTATCCTCTATCCTATCCTATCGTATCCTCTATCGTATCCTATCCTCTATCCTATCCTATCCTCTATCCTATCCTATCCTCTATCCTATCCAATCCCCTATCATATCCTCTATCCGATCCTATCCTCTATCCTATCCTATCGTATCCTCCATCGTATCCTATCCTCTATCCTATCCTATCGTATCCTCTATCGTATCCTATCCTCTATCCTATCTTATCCTATCCTCTATCCTATCCTATCCTCTATCCTATCCTATCCTCTATCCTACCCTATCCTCTATCCTATCTTATCCTCTATCTTATCCTATCCTCTATCATATCCTATCCTCTATCCTAACCTGTCCTCTATCCTATCCTATCCTCTATCCTATCCTATCCTCTATCCTATCCTATCCTCTATCCTATCCTATCCTCTATCCTATCCTATCCTCTATCCTATCCTATCCTCTATCCTATCCTATCGTATCCTCTATCGTATCCTATCCTCTATCCTATCCTATCGTATCCTCTATCGTATCCTATCCTCTATCCTATCCTATCGTATCCTCTATCGTATCCTATCCTCTATCCTATCCTATCCTATCCTCTATCTTATCCTATCCTATCATCTATCCTATCCTATCCTCTATCCTAAACTATCCTCTACCCTATCCTATCCTCTATCCTATCCTATCCTCTATCCTATCCTATCCTCTATCCTATCCTATCATCTATCCTATCCTATCCTCTATCCTATCCTATCCTCTACCCTATCCTATCCTCTATCCTATCCTATCCTCTATCCTATCCTATCCTCTATCCTATCCTATCGTATCCTCTATCGTATCCTATCCTCTATCCTATCCTATCGTATCCTCTATCGTATCCTATCCTCTATCCTATCCTATCGTATCCTCTATCGTATCCTATCCTCTATCCTATCCTATCCTATCCTCTATCCTATCCTATCCTCTATCCTATCCTATCCTCTATCCTATCCTATCCTCTATCCTATCCTATCCTCTATCCTATCCTATCCTCTATCCTATCCTATCCTCTATCCTATCCTATCCTCTATCCTATCCTATCCTCTATCCTATCCTATCCTATCCTCTATCCTATCCTATCGTATCCTCTATCGTATCCTATCCTCTATCCTATCCTATCCTCTATCCTATCCTATCCTCTATCCTATCCAATCCCCTATCATATCCTCTATCCGATCCTATCCTCTATCCTATCCTATCGTATCCTCCATCGTATCCTATCCTCTATCCTATCCTATCGTATCCTCTATCGTATCCTATCCTCTATCCTATCTTATCCTATCCTCTATCCTATCCTATCCTCTATCCTATCCTATCCTCTATCCTACCCTATCCTCTATCCTATCTTATCCTCTATCTTATCCTATCCTCTATCATATCCTATCCTCTATCCTAACCTGTCCTCTATCCTATCCTATCCTCTATCCTATCCTATCCTCTATCCTATCCTATCCTCTATCCTATCCTATCCTCTATCCTATCCTATCCTCTATCCTATCCTATCCTCTATCCTATCCTATCGTATCCTCTATCGTATCCTATCCTCTATCCTATCCTATCGTATCCTCTATCGTATCCTATCCTCTATCCTATCCTATCGTATCCTCTATCGTATCCTATCCTCTATCCTATCCTATCCTATCCTCTATCTTATCCTATCCTATCATCTATCCTATCCTATCCTCTATCCTAAACTATCCTCTACCCTATCCTATCCTCTATCCTATCCTATCCTCTATCCTATCCTATCCTCTATCCTATCCTATCATCTATCCTATCCTATCCTCTATCCTATCCTATCCTCTACCCTATCCTATCCTCTATCCTATCCTATCCTCTATCCTATCCTATCCTCTATCCTATCCTATCGTATCCTCTATCGTATCCTATCCTCTATCCTATCCTATCGTATCCTCTATCGTATCCTATCCTCTATCCTATCCTATCGTATCCTCTATCGTATCCTATCCTCTATCCTATCCTATCCTATCCTCTATCCTATCCTATCCTCTATCCTATCCTATCCTCTATCCTATCCTATCCTCTATCCTATCCTATCCTCTATCCTATCCTATCATCTATCCTATCCTATCCTCTATCCTATCCTATCCTCTACCCTATCCTATCCTCTATCCTATCCTATCCTCTATCCTATCCTATCCTCTATCCTATCCTATCGTATCCTCTATCGTATCCTATCCTCTATCCTATCCTATCGTATCCTCTATCGTATCCTATCCTCTATCCTATCCTATCGTATCCTCTATCGTATCCTATCCTCTATCCTATCCTATCCTATCCTCTATCCTATCCTATCCTCTATCCTATCCTATCCTCTATCCTATCCTACCCTCTATCCTATCCTATCCTCTATCCTATCCTATCCTCTATCCTATCCTATCGTATCCTCTATCGTATCCTATCCTCTATCCTATCCTATCGTATCCTCTATCGTATCCTATCCTCTATCCTATCCTATCCTATCCTCTATCTTATCCTATCCTCTATCCTATCCTATCATCTATCCTATCCTATCCTCTATCCTATCCTATCCTATCCTCTACCCTATCCTATCCTCTATCCTATCCTATCCTCTATCCTATCCTACCCTCTATCCTATCCTATCCTCTATCCCATCCTATCCTCTATCCTATCCTATCGTATCCTCTATCTTATCCTATCCTCTATCCTATCCTATCATCTATCCTATCCTATCCTCTATCCTATCCTATCCTCTATCCTATCCTATCGTATCCTCTATCGTATCCTATCCTCTATCCTATCCTATTCTCCATCCTATCCTATCCTATCCTCTATCCTATCCTCTATCCTATCCTATCCTCTATCCTATCCTATCCTCTATCCTATCCTATCCTCTATCCTATCCTATCCTCTATCCTATCCTATCCTCTATAATATCGTATCCTCTATCATATCCTTTCCTCATTTCTATAATATCATCTGTCCTATCCTATCCTCTATCCTATCCTATCCTCTATCCTATCCTATCCTATCCTCTATCCTAACCTATCCTCTATCCTATCCTATTCTCCATCCTATCCTATCCTATCCTCTACCGCCTCCTATCCTGTATCCGATCCAATCCCCTAGCGTCTAGCGTATCATATTCTCTATCCTATCCAATCCTCTATCCTATCCGATCCACTATCATATCCTATCCTCTATCCTATCCTATCCTCTGTCCTATCCTATCCTGTATCATATCCTATCCTCTATCCTATCCTATCGTCTATCCTAGCATATCCACTATCTTATCCTATCCTCTATACTATCCTATCCTCTATCCTATCCTATCTTCTATCCTATCCTATCCTCTATACTATCCTATCCTCTATCCTATCCTATCCTCTATCCTATCCTATCCTCTATCATATCCTATCCTCTATCCTCTCCTATCCTCTATCCTATCCTATCCTCTATCCTATCCTACCCTCTATCCTATCCTTTCGTATCCTCTATCGCATCCTATCCTCTATCCTATCCTATCCTCTATACTATCCTATCCTCTATCCTATCATATCCTCTATTCTATCCTATCCTCTATGCTATCCTATCCTCTATCATATCCTATCCTCTATCCTATCCTATCCTCTATCCTATCCTATCCTCTATCCTATCCTATCCTCTATCATATCCTATCCTCATTCCTATAATATCATCTGTCCTATCCTATCTTCTATCCTATCCAATCCCCTATCCTATCCTGTATCTTATCCTATGCTCTATCCTATCCTATCCTCTATCCTATCCTATCCTCTATCCTATCCTATCCTCTATCCTATCCTATCCTCTATCCTATCCTATCCTCTATCCTATCCTATCCTCTATCCTATCCTATCCTCTATCCTATCCTATCCTCTATCCTATCCTATCCTCTATCCTATCCTATCGTATCCTCTATCGTATCCTATCCTCTATCCTATCCTATCATCTATCCTATCCTATCCTCTATCCTATCCTATCATCTATCCTATCGTATCCTCTATCTTATCCTATCCTCTATCCTATCCTATCATCTATCCTATCCTATCCTCTATCCTATCCTATCCTCTATCCTATCCTATCCTCTATCATATCCTATCCTCTTTCCTATCGTATCGTCTATCCTATCATATCCTCTATCTTATCCTATCCTCTATACTATCCTATCCTCTATCCTATCCTATCCTCTATCCTATCCTATCCTCTATCCTATCCTATCCTCTATCCTCTCCTATCCTCTATCCTATCCTATCCTCTATACTATCCTATCCTCTATCCTATCCTATCCTCTATCCTATCCTATCCTCTATCCTCTCCTATCCTCTATCCTATCCTATCCTCTATACTATCCTATCCTCTATCCTATCCTATCCTCTATACTATCCTATCCTCTATCCTATCCTATCCTCTATCCTATCCTATCCTCTATCCTATCCTATCCTCTATCATATCCTATCCTCATTCCTATAATATCATCTGTCCTATCCTATCCTCTATCCTATCCAATCCCCTAACCTATCCTGTATCGTATCCTATGCTCTATCCTATCCTATCCTCTATCATATCCTATCCTCTATCCTATCCTATCCTCTATCCTATCCTATCCTCTATCCTATCCTATCCTCTATCATATCCTATCCTCATTCCTATAATATCATCTGTCCTATCCTATCTTCTATCCTATCCAATCCCCTATCCTATCCTGTATCGTATCCTATGCTCTATCCTATCCTATCCTCTATCCTATCTTATCCTCTATCCTATCCTATCCTCTATCCTATCCTATCCTCTATCCTATCCTATCCTCTATCCTATCCTATCCTCTATCCTATCCTATCCTCTATCCTATCCTATCCTCTATCGTATCCTATCCTCTATCCTATCCTATCCTCTATCCTATCCTATCGTATCCTCTATCGTATCCTATCCTCTATCCTATCCTATCATCTATCCTATCCTATCCTCTATCCTATCCTATCATCTATCCTATCGTATCCTCTATCTTATCCTATCCTCTATCCTATCCTATCATCTATCCTATCCTATCCTCTATCCTATCCTATCCTCTATCCTATCCTATCCTCTATCATATCCTATCCTCTATCCTATCGTATCGTCTATCCTATCATATCCTCTATCTTATCCTATCCTCTATACTATCCTATCCTCTATCCTATCCTATCCTCTATCCTATCCTATCCTCTATCCTATCCTATCCTCTATCCTCTCCTATCCTCTATCCTATCCTATCCTCTATACTATCCTACCCTCTATCCTATCCTATCCTCTATCCTATCCTATCCTCTATCATATCCTATCCTCTATCCTATCCTATCGTCTATCCTAGCATATCCTCTATCTTATCCTATCCTCTATACTATCCTATCCTCTATCCTATCCTATCCTCTATCCTATCCTATCCTCTATCCTATCCTATCCTCTATCATATCCTATCCTCTATCCTCTCCTATCCTCTATCCTATCCTATCCTCTATCCTATCCTATCCTCTATCCTATCCTATCCTATCCTCTATCTTATCCTATCCTCTATGCTATCCTATCCTCTATCATATCCTATCCTCTATCCTATCCTATCCTCTATCCTATCCTATCCTCTATCCTATCCTATCCTCTATCATATCCTATCCTCATTCCTATAATATCATCTGTCCTATCCTATCCTCTATCCTATCCAATCCCCTAACCTATCCTGTATCGTATCCTATGCTCTATCCTATCCTATCCTCTATCCTATCCTATCCTCTATCCTATCCTATCCTCTATCCTATCCTATCATCTATCCTATCCTATCCTCTATCCTATCCTATCCTCTACCCTATCCTATCCTCTATCCTATCCTATCCTCTATCCTATCCTATCCTCTATCCTATCCTATCCTCTATCCTATCCTATCGTATCCTCTATCGTATCCTATCCTCTATCCTATCCTATCGTATCCTCTATCGTATCCTATCCTCTATCCTATCCTATCGTATCCTCTATCGTATCCTATCCTCTATCCTATCCTATCCTATCCTCTATCCTATCCTATCCTCTATCCTATCCTATCCTCTATCCTATCCTATCCTCTATCCTATCCTATCCTCTATCCTATCCTATCCTCTATCCTATCCTATCCTCTATCCTATCCTATCCTCTATCCTATCCTATCCTCTATCCTATCCTATCCTCTATCCTATCCTATCGTATCCTCTATCGTATCCTATCCTCTATCCTATCCTATCGTATCCTCTATCGTAACCTATCCTCTATCCTATCCTATCGTATCCTCTATCGTATCCTATCCTCTATCCTATCCTATCCTATCCTCTATCCTATCCTATCATCTATCCTATCCTATCCTCTATCCTAAACTATCCTCTACCCTATCCTATCCTCTATCCTATCCTATCCTCTATCCTATCCTATCCTCTATCCTATCCTATCCTCTATCCTATCCTATCATCTATCCTATCCTATCCTCTATCCTATCCTATCCTATCCTCTATCCTATCCTATCCTCTATCCTATCCTATCCTCTATCCTATCCTATCCTCTATCCTATCCTATCCTCTATCCTATCCTATCCTCTATCCTATCCTATCGTATCCTCTATCGTATCCTATCCTCTATCCTATCCTATCGTATCCTCTATCGTATCCTATCCTCTATCCTATTCTATCGTATCCTCTATCGTATCCTATCCTCTATCCTATCCTATCCTATCCTCTATCCTATCCTATCCTCTATCCTATCCTATCCTCTATCCCATCCTATCCTCTATCCTATCCTATCCTATCCTCCATCTTATCCTATCCTCTATCCTATCCTATCATCTATCCTATCCTATCCTCTATCCTATCCTATCCTGTACCCTATCCTATCCTCTATCCTATCCTATCCTCTATCCTATCCTTATCGTATCCTCTATCCTATCCTATCCTCTATCCTATCCTATCCTCTACCCTATCATATCCTCTATCCTATCCTATCCTCTATCCTATCCTATCGTATCCTCTATCGTATCCTATCCTCTATCCTATCCTATCCTATCCTCTATCTTATACTATCCTCTATCCTATCCTATCATCTACCCTATCCTATCCTCTATCTTAAACTATCCTCTACCCTATCCTATCCTCTATCCTATCCTATCCTCTATCCTATCCTATCCTCTATCCTATCCTATCCTCTATCCCATCCTATCCTCTATCCTATCCTATCCTATCCTCTATCTTATCCTATCCTCTATCCTATCCTATCATCTATCCTATCCTATCCTCTATCCTATCCTATCCACTACCCTATCCTATCCTCTATCCTATCCTATCCTCTATCCTATCCTATCCTCTATCCTATCCTTATCGTATCCTCTATCGTATCCTATCCTCTATCCTATCCTATCGTATCCTCTATCGTATCCTATCGTATCCTCTATCGTATCCTATCCTCTATCCTATCCTATCCTATCCTCTATCTTATCCTATCCTCTATCCTATCCAATCCTCTATCCTATCCTATCCTCTATCCTATCCTATCCTCTACCCTATCCTATCCTCTATCCTATCCTATCCTCTATCCTATCCTATCCTCTATCCTGTCCTATCCTCTATCCCATCCTATCCTCTATCCTATCCTATCCTATCCTCTATCTTATCCTATCCTCTATCCTATCCTATCCTCTATCCTGTCCTATCCTCTATCCCATCCTATCCTCTATCCTATCCTATCCTATCCTCTATCTTATCCTATCCTCTATCCTATCCTATCATCTATCCTATCCTATCCTCTATCCTATCCTATCCTCTATCCTATCCTATCCTCTACCCTATCATATCCTCTATCCTATCCTATCCTCTATCCTATCCTATCCTCTATCCTATCCTATCCTCTATCCTATCCTATCCTCTATCCCATCCTATCCTCTATCCTATCCTATCCTCTATCCTATCCTATCGTATCCTCTATCCTATCCTATCCTCTATCCTTTCCTATTCTCTATCCTATCCTATCCTCTATCGTATCCTATCCTCTATCCTATCGTATCCTCTATCGTATCCTATCCTCTATCCTACCCTATCGTATCCTCTATCGTATCCTATCCTCTATCCTATCCTATCGTATCCTCTATCGTATCCTATCCTCTATCCTATCCTATCCTATCCTCTGTCTTATCCTATCCTCTATCCTATCCTATCATCTATCCTATCCTATCCTCTATCCTATCCTATCCTATCCTCTACCCTATCCTATCCTCTATCCTATCCTATCCTCTATCCTATCCTACCCTCTATCCTATCCTATCCTCTATCCCATCCTATCCTCTATCCTATCCTATCCTATCCTCTATCTTATCCTATCCTCTATCCTATCCTATCATCTATCCTATCCTATCCTCTATCCTATCCTATCCTCTACCCTATCCTATCCTCTATCCTTTCCTATCCTCTATCCTATCCTATCCTCTATCCTATCCTATCGTATCCTCTATCGTATCCTATCCTCTATCCTATCCTATCGTATCCTCTATCGTATCCTATCCTCTATCCTATCCTATCCTCTATAATATCGTATCCTCCATCATATCCTATCCTCATTCCTATAATATCATCTGTCCTAACCTATCCTCTATCCTATCCAATCCCCTATCCTATCCTCTATCGTATCCTATGCTCTATCCTATCCTATCCTCTATCCTATCCTATCCTCTATCCTATCCTATCCTATCCTCTATCCTAACCTATCCTCTATCCTATCCTATTCTCCATCCTATCCTATTCTATCCTCTACCGCCTCCTATCCTGTATCCGATCCAATCCCCTATCGTCTACCGTATCATATTCTCTATCCTATCCTATCCTCTACCCTATCCTATCGTATCCTCTATCGTATCCTATCCTCTATCCTATCCTATCCTATCCTCTATCCTATCCTATCCTCTATCCTATCCTATCCTCTATCCTATCCTACCCTCTATCCTATCCTATCCTCTATCCTATCCTATCCTCTATCCTATCCTATCGTATCCTCTATCGTATCCTATCCTCTATCCTATCCTATCGTATCCTCTATCGTATCCTATCCTCTATCCTATCCTATCCTATCCTCTATCTTATCCTATCCTCTATCCTATCCTATCATCTATCCTATCCTATCCTCTATCCTATCCTATCCTATCCTCTACCCTATCCTATCCTCTATCCTATCCTATCCTCTATCCTATCCTACCCTCTATCCTATCCTATCCTCTATCCCATCCTATCCTCTATCCTATCCTATCGTATCCTCTATCTTATCCTATCCTCTATCCTATCCTATCATCTATCCTATCCTATCCTCTATCCTATCCTATCCTCTATCCTATCCTATCGTATCCTCTATCGTATCCTATCCTCTATCCTATCCTATCCTATCCTCTATCTTATCCTATCCTCTATCCTATCCTATCATCTATCCTATCCTATCCTCTATCCTAAACTATCCTCTACCCTATCCTATCCTCTATCCTATCCTATCCTCTATCCTATCCTATCCTCTATCCTATCCTATCATCTATCCTATCCTATCCTCTATCCTATCCTATCCTCTACCCTATCCTATCCTCTATCCTATCCTATCCTCTATCCTATCCTATCGTATCCTCTATCGTATCCTATCCTCTATCCTATCCTATCGTATCCTCTATCGTATCCTATCGTATCCTCTATCGTATCCTATCCTCTATCCTATCCTATCCTATCCTCTATCCTATCCTATCCTCTATCCTATCCTATCCTCTATCCTATTATATCCTCTATCCTATCCTATCCTCTATCCTATCCTATCCTCTATCCTATCCTATCCTCTATCCTATCCTATCCTCTATCCTATCCTATCCTCTATCCTATCCTATCCTCTATCCTATCCTATCCTCTATCCTATCCTATCCTCTATCCTATCCTATCCTCTATCCTATCCTATCCTCTATCCTATCCTATCGTATCCTCTATCGTATCCTATCCTCTATCCTATCCTATCGTATCCTCTATCGTATCCTATCCTCTATCCTATCCTATCATCTATCCTATCCTATCCTCTATCCTAAACTATCCTCTACCCTATCCTATCCTCTATCCTATCCTATCCTCTATCCTATCCTATCCTCTATCCTATCCTATCCTCTATCCTATCCTATCGTATCCTCTATCGTATCCTATCCTCTATCCTATCCTATCCTCTATCCTATCCTATCCTCTATCCTATCCAATCCCCTATCATATCCTCTATCCGATCCTATCCCCTATCCTATCCTATCGTATCCTCCATCGTATCCTATCCTCTATCCTATCCTATCGTATCCTCTATCGTATCCTATCCTCTATCCTATCTTATCCTATCCTCTATCTTATCCTATCCTCTATCATATCCTATCCTCTATCCTAACCTGTCCTCTATCCTATCCTATCCTCTATCCTATCCTATCCTCTATCCTATCCTATCCTCTATCCTATCCTATCCTCTATCCTATCCTATCCTCTATCCTATCCTATCGTATCCTCTATCGTATCCTATCCTCTATCCTATCCTATCGTATCCTCTATCGTATCCTATCCTCTATCCTATCCTATCGTATCCTCTATCGTATCCTATCCTCTATCCTATCCTATCCTATCCTCTATCTTATCCTATCCCCTATCCTATCCTATCATCTATCCTATCCTATCCTCTATCCTATCCTATCCTCTACCCTATCCTATCCTCTATCCTATCCTATCCTCAATCCTATCCTACCCTCTATCCTATCCTATCCTCTATCCCATCCTATCCTCTATCCTATCCTATCCTATCCTCTATCTTATCCTATCCTCTATCTTATCCTATCCTCTATCCTATCCTATCATCTATCCTATCCTATCCTGTATCCTATCCTATCCTCTACCCTATCCTATCCTCTATCCTATCCTATCCTCTATCCTATCCTATCCTCTATCCTATCCTATCGTATCCTCTATCGTATCCTATCCTCTATCCTATCCTATCGTATCCTCTATCGTATCCTATCCTCTATCCTATCCTATCCTATCCTCTATCCTATCCTATCCTCTATCCTATCCTATCCTCTATCCTATCCTATCCTCTATCCTATCCTATCCTCTATCCTATCCTATCCTCTATCCTATCCTATCCTCTATCCTATCCTATCCTCTATCCTATCCTATCCTCTATCCTATCCTATCCTCTATCCTATCCTATTGTATCCTCTATCGTATCCTATCCTCTATCCTATCCTATCGTATCCTGTAGCGTATCCTATCCTCTATCCTATCCTATCGTATCCTCTATCGTATCCTATCCTCTATCCTATCCTATCCTATCCTCTATCTTATCCTATCCTCTATCCTATCCTATCATCTATCCTATCCTATCCTCTATCCTAAACTATCCTCTACCCTATCCTATCCTCTATCCTATCCTATCCTCTATCCTATCCTATCCTCTATCCTATCCTATCATCTATCCTATCCTATCCTCTATCCTATCCTATCCTCTACCCTATCCTATCCTCTATCCTATCCTATCCTCTATCCTATCCTATCCTCTATCCTATCCTATCGTATCCTCTATCGTATCCTATCCTCTATCCTATCCTATCGTATCCTCTATCGTATCCTATCCTCTATCCTATCCTATCGTATCCTCTATCGTATCCTATCCTCTATCCTATCCTATCCTATCCTCTATCCTATCCTATCCTCTATCCTATCCTATCCTCTATCCTATCCTATCCTCTATCCTATCCTATCCTCTATCCTATCCTATCCTCTATCCTATCCTATCCTCTATCCTATCCTATCCTCTATCCTATCCTATCCTCTATCCTATCCTATCGTATCCTCTATCGTATCCTATCCTCTATCCTATCCTATCGTATCCTCTATCGTATCCTATCCTCTATCCTATCCTATCGTATCCTCTATCGTATCCTATCCTCTATCCTATCCTATCGTATCCTCTATCGTATCCTATCCTCTATCCTATCCTATCCTATCCTCTATCTTATCCTATCCTCTATCCTATCCTATCATCTATCCTATCCTATCCTCTATCCTAAACTATCCTCTACCCTATCCTATCCTCTATCCTATCCTATCCTCTATCCTATCCTACCCTCTATCCTATCCTATCCTCTATCCCATCCTATCCTCTATCCTATCCTATCCTCTATCCTATCCTATCCTCTATCCTATCCTATCCTCTATCCTATCCTATCCTCTATCCTATCCTATCCTCTATCCTATCCTATCGTATCCTCTATCGTATCCTATCCTCTATCCTATCCTATCCTCTATCCTATCCTATCCTCTATCCTATCCAATCCCCTATCATATCCTCTATCCGATCCTATCCTCTATCCTATCCTATCGTATCCTCCATCGTATCCTATCCTCTATCCTATCCTATCGTATCCTCTATCGTATCCTATCCTCTATCCTATCTTATCCTATCCTCTATCTTATCCTATCCTCTATCATATCCTATCCTCTATCCTAACCTGTCCTCTATCCTATCCTATCCTCTATCCTATCCTATCCTCTATCCTATCCTATCCTCTATCCTATCCTATCCTCTATCCTATCCTATCCTCTATCCTATCCTATCGTATCCTCTATCGTATCCTATCCTATCCTATCCTCTATCCCATCCTATCCTCTATCCTATCCTATCCTATCCTCTATCTTATCCTATCCTCTATCTTATCCTATCCTCTATCCTATCCTATCATCTATCCTATCCTATCCTCTATCCTATCCTATCCTCTACCCTATCCTATCCTCTATCCTATCCTATCCTCTATCCTATCCTATCCTCTATCCTATCCTATCGTATCCTCTATCGTATCCTATCCTCTATCCTATCCTATCGTATCCTCTATCGTATCCTATCCTCTATCCTATCCTATCGTATCCTCTATCGTATCCTATCCTCTATCCTATCCTATCCTATCCTCTATCCTATCCTATCCTCTATCCTATCCTATCCTCTATCCTATCCTATCCTCTATCCTATCCTATCCTCTATCCTATCCTATCCTCTATCCTATCCTATCCTCTATCCTATCCTATCCTCTATCCTATCCTATCCTCTATCCTATCCTATCCTCTATCCTATCCTATCCTCTATCCTATCCTATCCTCTATCCTATCCTATCCTCTATCCTATCCTATCCTCTATCCTATCCTATCGTATCCTCTATCGTATCCTATCCTCTATCCTATCCTATCGTATCCTGTATCGTATCCTATCCTCTATCCTATCCTATCGTATCCTCTATCGTATCCTATCCTCTATCCTATCCTATCCTACCCTCTATCTTATCCTATCCTCTATCCTATCCTATCATCTATCCTATCCTATCCTCTATCCTAAACTATCCTCTACCCTATCCTATCCTCTATCCTATCCTATCCTCTATCCTATCCTATCGTATCCTCTATCGTATCCTATCCTCTATCCTATCCTATCCTATCCTCTATCTTATCCTATCCTCTATCCTATCCAATCCTCTATCCTATCCTATCCTCTATCCTATCCTATCCTCTACCCTATCCTATCCTCTATCCTATCCTATCCTCTATCCTATCCTATCCTCTATCCTGTCCTATCCTCTATCCCATCCTATCCTCTATCCTATCCTATCCTATCCTCTATCTTATCCTATCCTCTATCCTATCCTATCATCTATCCTATCCTATCCTCTATCCTATCCTATCCTCTACCCTATCATATCCTCTATCCTATCCTATCCTCTATCCTATCCTATCGTATCCTCTATCGTATCCTATCCTCTATCCTATCCTATCCTATCCTCTACCTTATACTATCCTCTATCCTATCCTATCATCTATCCTATCCTATCCTCTATCCTAAACTATCCTCTACCCTATCCTATCCTCTATCCTATCCTATCCTCTATCCTATCCTACCCTCTATCCTATCCTATCCTCTATCCCATCCTATCCTCTATCCTATCCTATCGTATCCTCTATCTTATCCTATCCTCTATCCTATCCTATCATCTATCCTATCCTATCCTCTATCCTATCCTATCCTCTACCCTATCCTATCCTCTATCCTATCCTATCCTCTATCCTATCCTATCCTCTATCCTATCCTATCGTATCCTCTATCGTATCCTATCCTCTATCCTATCCTATCGTATCCTCTATCGTATCCTATCCTCTATCCTATCCTATCGTATCCTCTATCGTATCCTATCCTCTATCCTATCCTATCCTATCCTCTATCCTATCCTATCCTCTATCCTATCCTATCCTCTATCCTATCCTACCCTCTATCCTATCCTATCCTCTATCCTATCCTATCCTCTATCCTATCCTATCGTATCCTCTATCGTATCCTATCCTCTATCCTATCCTATCGTATCCTCTATCGTATCCTATCCTCTATCCTATCCTATCCTATCCTCTATCTTATCCTATCCTCTATCCTATCCTATCATCTATCCTATCCTATCCTCTATCCTATCCTATCCTATCCTCTACCCTATCCTATCCTCTATCCTATCCTATCCTCTATCCTATCCTACCCTCTATCCTATCCTATCCTCTATCCCATCCTATCCTCTATCCTATCCTATCGTATCCTCTATCTTATCCTATCCTCTATCCTATCCTATCATCTATCCTATCCTATCCTCTATCCTATCCTATCCTCTATCCTATCCTATCGTATCCTCTATCGTATCCTATCCTCTATCCTATCCTATCCTATCCTCTATCTTATCCTATCCTCTATCCTATCCTATCATCTACCCTATCCTATCCTCTATCTTAAACTATCCTCTACCCTATCCTATCCTCTATCCTATCCTATCCTCTATCCTATCCTATCCTCTATCCTATCCTATCCTCTATCCCATCCTATCCTCTATCCTATCCTATCCTATCCTCTATCTTATCCTATCCTCTATCCTATCCTATCATCTATCCTATCTTATCCTCTATCCTATCCTATCCACTACCCTATCCTATCCTCTATCCTATCCTATCCTCTATCCTATCCTATCCTCTATCCTATCCTTATCGTTTCCTCTATCGTATCCTATCCTCTATCCTATCCTATCGTATCCTCTATCGTATCCTATCCTCTATCCTATCCTATCGTATCCTCTATCGTATCCTATCCTCTATCCTATCCTATCCTATCCTCTATCTTATCCTATCCTCTATCCTATCCAATCCTCTATCCTATCCTATCCTCTATCCTATCCTATCCTCTACCCTATCCTATCCTCTATCCTATCCTATCCTCTATCCTATCCTATCCTCTATCCTGTCCTATCCTCTATCCCATCCTATCCTCTATCCTATCCTATCCTATCCTCTATCCTATCCTATCCTCTATCCTATCCTATCCTCTATCCTATCCTATCCTCTATCCTATCCTATCCTCTATCCTATCCTATCCTCTATCCTATCCTATCCTCTATCCTATCCTATCCTCTATCCTATCCTATCGTATCCTCTATCGTATCCTATCCTCTATCCTATCCTATCGTATCCTGTATCGTATCCTATCCTCTATCCTATCCTATCGTATCCTCTATCGTATCCTATCCTCTATCCTATCCTATCCTACCCTCTATCTTATCCTATCCTCTATCCTATCCTATCATCTATCCTATCCTATCCTCTATCCTAAACTATCCTCTACCCTATCCTATCCTCTATCCTATCCTATCCTCTATCCTATCCTATCCTCTATCCTATCCTATCATCTATCATATCCTATCTTCTATCCTATCCTATCCTCTACCCTATCCTATCCTCTATCCTATCCTATCCTCTATCCTATCCTATCCTCTATCCTATCCTATCCTCTATCCTATCCTATCGTATCCTCTATCGTATCCTATCCTCTATCCTATCCTATCGTATCCTCTATCGTATCCTATCCTCTATCCTATCCTATCGTATCCTCTATCGTATCCTATCCTCTATCCTATCCTATCCTATCCTCTATCCTATCCTATCCTCTATCCTATCCTATCCTCTATCCTATCCTATCCTCTATCCTATCCTATCCTCTATCCTATCCTATCCTCTATCCTATCCTATCCTCTATCCTATCCTATCCTCTATCCTATCCTATCCTCTATCCTATCCTATCCTCTATCCTATCCTATCCTCTATCCTATCCTATCCTCTATCCTATCCTATCCTCTATCCTATCCTATCCTCTATCCTATCCTATCCTCTATCCTATCCTATCCTCTATCCTATCCTTATCGTATCCTCTATCGTATCCTATCCTCTATCCTATCCGATCGTATCCTCTATCGTATCCTATCCTCTATCCTATCCTATCGTATCCTCTATCGTATCCTATCCTCTATCCTATCCTATCGTATCCTCTATCGTATCCTATCCTCTATCCTATCCTATCCTATCCTCTATCTTATCCTATCCTCTATCCTATCCAATCCTCTATCCTATCCTATCCTCTATCCTATCCTATCCTCTACCCTATCCTATCCTCTATCCTATCCTATCCTCTATCCTATCCTATCCTCTATCCTGTCCTATCCTCTATCCCATCCTATCCTCTATCCTATCCTATCCTATCCTCTATCTTATCCTATCCTCTATCCTATCCTATCATCTATCCTATCCTATCCTCTATCCTATCCTATCCTCTACCCTATCATATCCTCTATCCTATCCTATCCTCTATCCTATCCTATCGTATCCTCTATCGTATCCTATCCTCTATCCTATCCTATCCTATCCTCTATCTTATACTATCCTCTATCCTATCCTATCATCTATCCTATCCTATCCTCTATCCTAAACTATCCTCTACCCTATCCTATCCTCTATCCTATCCTATCCTCTATCCTATCCTACCCTCTATCCTATCCTATCCTCTATCCCATCCTATCCTCTATCCTATCCTATCGTATCCTCTATCTTATCCTATCCTCTATCCTATCCTATCATCTATCCTATCCTATCCTCTATCCTATCCTATCCTCTACCCTATCCTATCCTCTATCCTATCCTATCCTCTATCCTATCCTATCCTCTATCCTATCCTATCGTATCCTCTATCGTATCCTATCCTCTATCCTATCCTATCGTATCCTCTATCGTATCCTATCCTCTATCCTATCCTATCGTATCCTCTATCGTATCCTATCCTCTATCCTATCCTATCCTATCCTCTATCCTATCCTATCCTCTATCCTATCCTATCCTCTATCCTATCCTACCCTCTATCCTATCCTATCCTCTATCCTATCCTATCCTCTATCCTATCCTATCGTATCCTCTATCGTATCCTATCCTCTATCCTATCCTATCGTATCCTCTATCGTATCCTATCCTCTATCCTATCCTATCCTATCCTCTATCTTATCCTATCCTCTATCCTATCCTATCATCTATCCTATCCTATCCTCTATCCTATCCTATCCTATCCTCTACCCTATCCTATCCTCTATCCTATCCTATCCTCTATCCTATCCTACCCTCTATCCTATCCTATCCTCTATCCCATCCTATCCTCTATCCTATCCTATCGTATCCTCTATCTTATCCTATCCTCTATCCTATCCTATCATCTATCCTATCCTATCCTCTATCCTATCCTATCCTCTATCCTATCCTATCGTATCCTCTATCGTATCCTATCCTCTATCCTATCCTATCCTATCCTCTATCTTATCCTATCCTCTATCCTATCCTATCATCTACCCTATCCTATCCTCTATCTTAAACTATCCTCTACCCTATCCTATCCTCTATCCTATCCTATCCTCTATCCTGTCCTATCCTCTATCCTATCCTATCCTCTATCCCATCCTATCCTCTATCCTATCCTATCCTATCCTCTATCTTATCCTATCCTCTATCCTATCCTATCATCTATCCTATCTTATCCTCTATCCTATCCTATCCACTACCCTATCCTATCCTCTATCCTATCCTATCCTCTATCCTATCCTATCCTCTATCCTATCCTTATCGTATCCTCTATCGTATCCTATCCTCTATCCTATCCTATCGTATCCTCTATCGTATCCTATCCTCTATCCTATCCTATCGTATCCTCTATCGTATCCTATCCTCTATCCTATCCTATCCTATCCTCTATCTTATCCTATCCTCTATCCTATCCAATCCTCTATCCTATCCTATCCTCTATCCTATCCTATCCTCTACCCTATCCTATCCTCTATCCTATCCTATCCTCTATCCTATCCTATCCTCTATCCTGTCCTATCCTCTATCCCATCCTATCCTCTATCCTATCCTATCCTATCCTCTATCTTATCCTATCCTCTATCCTATCCTATCATCTATCCCATCCTATCCTCTATCCTATCCTATCCTCTACCCTATCATATCCTCTATCCTATCCTATCCTCTATCCTATCCTATCCTCTATCCTATCCTATCCTCTATCCCATCCTATCCTTTATCCTATCCTATCCTCTATCCTATCCTATCCTCTATCTTATCCTATCCTCTATCCTATCCTATCCTCTATCCTTTCCTATCCTCTATCCTATCCTATCCTCTATCGTATCCTATCCTCTATCCTATCGTATCCTCTATCGTATCCTATCCTCTATCCTATCCTATCGTATCCTCTATCGTATCCTATCCTCTATCCTATCCTATCGTATCCTCTATCGTATCCTATCCTCTATCCTATCCTATCCTATCCTCTGTCTTATCCTATCCTCTATCCTATCCTATCATCTATCCTATCCTATCCTCTATCCTATCCTATCCTATCCTCTACCCTATCCTATCCTCTATCCTATCCTATCCTCTATCCTATCCTACCCTCTATCCTATCCTATCCTCTATCCCATCCTATCCTCTATCCTATCCTATCCTATCCTCTATCTTATCCTATCCTCTATCCTATCCTATCATCTATCCTATCCTATCCTCTATCCTATCCTATCCTCTACCCTATCCTATCCTCTATCCTATCCTATCCTCTATCCTATCCTATCCTCTATCCTATCCTATCGTATCCTCTATCGTATCCTATCCTCTATCGTATCCTATCGTATCCTCTATCGTATCCTATCCTGTATCCTATCCTATCGTATCCTCTATCATATCCTATCCTCTATCCTATCCTATCCTATCCTCTATCCTATCCTATCCTCTACCCTATCCTATCCTCTATCCTAAACTATCCTCTACCCTATCCTATCCTCTATCCTATCCTATCCTCTATCCTATCCTATCCTCTATCCTATCCTATCCTCTATCCTATCCTATCCTCTATCCCATCCTATCCTCTATCCTATCCTATCCTATCCTCTACCCTATCCTATCCTCTATCCTATCCTATCCTCTATCCTATCCGTATCGTATCCTCTATCGTATCCTATCCTCTATCCTATCCTATCGTATCCTCTATCGTATCCTATCCTCTATCCTATCCTATCCTATCCTCTATCTTATCCTATCCTCTATCCTATCCAATCCTCTATCCTATCCTATCCTCTATCCTATCCTATCCTCTACCCTATCCTATCCTCTATCCTATCCTATCCTCTATCCTATCCTATCCTCTATCCTGTCCTATCCTCTATCCCATCCTATCCTCTATCCTATCCTATCCTATCCTCTATCTTATCCTATCCTCTATCCTATCCTATCATCTATCCTATCCTATCTTCTATCCTATCCTATCCTCTATCCTATCCTATCCTCTATCCTATCCTATCCTCTATCCTATCCTATCCTCTATCCCATCCTATCATCTATCCTATCCTATCCTCTATCCTATCCTATCCTCTATCTTATCCTATCCTCTATCCTATCCTATCCTCTATCCTATCCTATCCTCTATCCTTTCCTATCCTCTATCCTATCCTATCCTCTATCCTATCCTATCCTCTATACTATCCAATCCTCTATCCTATCATATCCTCTATCTTATCCTATCCTCTATCCTATCCTATCCTCTATCCTATACTATCCTCTATACTATCCTATCCTCTATCCTATCCTATCCTATCCTCTATCTTATCCTATCCTCTATCCTATCCTATCATCTATCCTATCCTATCCTCTATCCTATCCTATCCTCTATCCTATCCTATCCTCTATCCTATCCTATCCTATCCTCTATCCTATCCTATCCTCTATCTAATCCTATCCTCTATCCTATCCTATCCTCTATCCTATCCTATCCTCTATCCTATCCAATCCCCTATCATATCCTCTATCCGATCCTATCCTCTATCCTATCCTATCCTCTATCCTATCCTATCCTCTATCCTATCCTATCCTCTATCTTATCCTATCCTCTATCCTATCCAATCCTCTATCCTATCCTCTATCCGATCCTATCTTCTATCCTATCGTATCCTCTATCATATCCTATCCTCTATCCTATCCTATCCTCTATCCTATCTTATCCTCTATCTTATCCTATCCTCTATCCTATCCTATCATCTATCCTATCCTATTTTCTATCCTATCCTATCCTCTATCATATCCTATCCTCTATCCTATCCTATCCTCTATCCTATCCTATCCTCTATCCTATCCTATCCTCTATCCTATCCTATCCTCTATCCTATCCTATCCTCTATCCTATCCTATCATCTATCCTATCCTATCTTCTATCCTATCCTATCCTCTATCATATCCTATCCTCTATCATATCCTATCCTCTATCCTATCCTATCCTCTATCCTATCCTATCCTCTATCCTATCCTATCCTCTATCCTATCCTATCCTCTATCCTATCCTATTCTCTATCTTATCTTATCCTCTATCCTATCCAATCCTCTATCCTATCCTCTATCCGATCCTATCTTCTATCCTATCCTATCCTAATTCATATCCTATCCTCTATCCTATCCTATCCTCTATCCTATCTTATCCTCTATCTTATCCTATCCTCTATCCTATCCTATCATCTATCCTATCCTATCTTCTATCCTATCCTATCCTCTATCATATCCTATCCTCTATCTTATCCTATCCTCTATCCTATCCTATCATCTATCCTATCCTATCTTCTATCCTATCCTATCCTCTATCATATCCTATCCTCTATCTTATCCTATCCTCTATCCTATCTTATCCTCTATCTTATCCTATCCTCTATCCTATCCTATCCTCTATCCTTTCCTATCCTCTATCCTATCCTATCCTCTATCGTATCCTATCCTCTATCCTATCGTATCCTCTATCGTATCCTATCCTCTATCCTATCCTATCGTATCCTCTATCGTATCCTATCCTCTATCCTATCCTATCGTATCCTCTATCGTATCCTATCCTCTATCCTATCCTATCCTATCCTCTGTCTTATCCTATCCTCTATCCTATCCTATCATCTATCCTATCCTATCCTCTATCCTATCCTATCCTATCCTCTACCCTATCCTATCCTCTATCCTATCCTATCCTCTATCCTATCCTACCCTCTATCCTATCCTATCCTCTATCCCATCCTATCCTCTATCCTATCCTATCCTATCCTCTATCTTATCCTATCCTCTATCCTATCCTATCATCTATCCTATCCTATCCTCTATCCTATCCTATCCTCTACCCTATCCTATCCTCTATCCTATCCTATCCTCTATCCTATCCTATCCTCTATCCTATCCTATCGTATCCTCTATCGTATCCTATCCTCTATCCTATCCTATCGTATCCTCTATCGTATCCTATCCTCTATCCTATCCTATCGTATCCTCTATCATATCCTATCCTCTATCCTATCCTATCCTATCCTCTATCCTATCCTATCCTCTACCCTATCCTATCCTCTATCCTAAACTATCCTCTACCCTATCCTATCCTCTATCCTATCCTATCCTCTATCCTATCCTATCCTCTATCCTATCCTATCCTCTATCCTATCCTATCCTCTATCCCATCCTATCCTCTATCCTATCCTATCCTATCCTCTACCCTATCCTATCCTCTATCCTATCCTATCCTCTATCCTATCCTTATCGTATCCTCTATCGTATCCTATCCTCTATCCTATCCTATCGTATCCTCTATCTTATCCTATCCTCTATCCTATCCTATCATCTATCCTATCCTATCCTCTATCCTATCCTATCCTCTATCCTATCCTATCCTCTATCCTATCCTATCCTCTATCCTATCCTATCCTCTATCCCATCCTATCATCTATCCTATCCTATCCTCTATCCTATCCTATCCTCTATCCTATCCTATCCTCTATCCTATCCTATCCTCTATCCTATCCTTATCGTATCCTCTATCGTATCCTATCCTCTATCCTATCCTATCGTATCCTCTATCGTATCCTATCCTCTATCCTATCCTATCCTATCCTCTATCTTATCCTATCCTCTATCCTATCCAATCCTCTATCCTATCCTATCCTCTATCCTATCCTATCCTCTACCCTATCCTATCCTCTATCCTATCCTATCCTCTATCCTATCCTATCCTCTATCCTGTCCTATCCTCTATCCCATCCTATCCTCTATCCTATCCTATCCTATCCTCTATCTTATCCTATCCTCTATCCTATCCTATCATCTATCCTATCCTATCCTCTATCCTATCCTATCCTCTATCCTATCCTATCCTCTATCCTATCCTATCCTCTATCCTATCCTATCCTCTATCCCATCCTATCATCTATCCTATCCTATCCTCTATCCTATCCTATCCTCTATCTTATCCTATCCTCTATCCTATCCTATCCTCTATCCTATCCTATCCTCTATCCTTTCCTATCCTCTATCCTATCCTATCCTCTATCCTATCCTATCCTCTATACTATCCAATCCTCTATCCTATCATATCCTCTATCTTATCCTATCCTCTATCCTATCCTATCCTCTATCCTATACTATCCTCTATACTATCCTATCCTCTATCCTATCCTATCCTCTATCCTATCCTATCCTCTATCCTGTCCTATCCTCTATCCCATCCTATCCTCTATCCTATCCTATCCTATCCTCTATCTTATCCTATCCTCTATCCTATCCTATCCTCTATCATATCCTATCCTCTATCCTATCCTATCCTCTATCCTATCCTATCCTCTATCATATCCTATCCCCATTCCTATAATATCATCTGTCCTAACCTATCCTCTATCCTATCCAATCCCCTATCCTATCCTCTATCGTATCCTATGCTCTATCCTATCCTATCCTCTATCCTATCCTATCCTCTATCCTATCCTATCCTATCCTCTATCCTAACCTATCCTCTATCCTATCCTATTCTCCATCCTATCCTATTCTATCCTCTACCGCCTCCTATCCTGTATCCGATCCAATCCCCTATCGTCTACCGTATCATATTCTCTATCCTATCCTATCCTCTATCCTATCCTATCCTCTACCCTATCCTATCCTGTATCCGATCCAATCCCCTATCGTCTACCGTATCATATTCTCTATCCTATCCTATCCTCTATCCTATCCTCTATCCTATCCTATCGTATCCTCTATCGTATCCTATCCTCTATCCTATCCTATCCTATCCTCTATCTTATCCTATCCTCTATCCTATCCTATCATCTATCCTATCCTATCCTCTATCCTATCCTATCCTCTATCCTATCCTATCCTCTATCCTATCCTATCCTATCCTCTATCCTATCCTATCCTCTATCTAATCCTGTCCTCTATCCTATCCTATCCTCTATCCTATCCTATCCTCTATCCTATCCAATCCCCTATCATATCCTCTATCCGATCCTATCCTCTATCCTATCCTATCCTCTATCCTATCCTATCCTCTATCCTATCCTATCCTCTATCTTATCCTATCCTCTATCCTATCCAATCCTCTATCCTATCCTCTATCCGATCCTATCTTCTATCCTATCGTATCCTCTATCATATCCTATCCTCTATCCTATCCTATCCTCTATCCTATCTTATCCTCTATCTTATCCTATCCTCTATCCTATCCTATCATCTATCCTATCCTATTTTCTATCCTATCCTATCCTCTATCATATCCTATCCTCTACCCTATCCTATCCTCTATCCTATCCTATCCTCTATCCTATCCTATCCTCTATCCTATCCTATCCTCTATCCTATCCTATCCTCTATCCTATCCTATCATCTATCCTATCCTATCTTCTATCCTATCCTATCCTCTATCATATCCTATCCTCTATCATATCCTATCCTCTATCCTATCCTATCCTCTATCCTATCCTATCCTCTATCCTATCCTATCCTCTATCCTATCCTATCCTCTATCCTATCCTATTCTCTATCTTATCCTATCCTCTATCCTATCCAATCCTCTATCCTATCCTCTATCCGATCCTATCTTCTATCCTATCCTATCCTAATTCATATCCTATCCTCTATCCTATCCTATCCTCTATCCTATCTTATCCTCTATCTTATCCTATCCTCTATCCTATCCTATCATCTATCCTATCCTATCTTCTATCCTATCCTATCCTCTATCATATCCTATCCTCTATCTCATCCTATCCTCTATCCTATCTTATCCTCTATCTTATCCTATCCTCTATCCTATCCCTTCATCTATCCTATCCTATCTTCTATCCTATCCTATCCTCTATCATATCCTATCCTCTATCCTATCCTATCCTCTATCCTATCCTATCCTCTATCCTATCCTATCCTCTATCCTATCCTATCCTCTATCCTATCCTATTCTCTATCCTATCCTATCCTCTATCCTATCCTATCCTCTACAATATCGTATCCTCTATCATATCCTTTCCTCTTTCCTATAATATCATCTATCCTATCGTATCCTCTATCTTATCCTATCCTCTATCCTATCCTATCATCTATCCTATCCTATCCTCTATCCTATCCTATCCTCTACCCTATCCTATCCTCTATCCTATCCTATCCTCTATCCTATCCTATCCTCTATCCTATCCTATCGTATCCTCTATCGTATCCTATCCTCTATCCTATCCTATCGTATCCTCTATCGTATCCTATCCTCTATCCTATCCTATCGTATCCTCTATCGTATCCTATCCTCTATCCTATCCTATCCTATCCTCTATCCTATCCTATCCTCTATCCTATCCTATCCTCTATCCTATCCTATCCTCTATCCTATCCTATCCTCTATCCCATCCTATCCTCTATCCTATCCTACACTCTATCCTATCCTATCCTCTATCCCATCCTATCCTCTATCCTATCCTATCCTATCCTCTATCTTATCCTATCCTCTATCCTATCCTATCATCTATCCTATCCTATCCTCTATCCTATCCTATCCTCTACCCTATCCTATCCTCTATCCTATCCTATCCTCTATCCTATCCTATCCTCTATCCTATCCTATCGTATCCTCTATCGTATCCTATCCTCTATCCTATCCTATCGTATCCTCTATCGTATCCTATCCTCTATCCTATCCTATCGTATCCTCTATCATATCCTATCCTCTATCCTATCCTATCCTATCCTCTATCCTATCCTATCCTCTACCCTATCCTATCCTCTATCCTAAACTATCCTCTACCCTATCCTATCCTCTATCCTATCCTATCCTCTATCCTATCCTATCCTCTATCCTATCCTATCCTCTATCCTATCCTATCATCTATCCCATCCTATCCTCTATCCTATCCTATCCTATCCTCTACCCTATCCTATCCTCTATCCTATCCTATCCTCTATCCTATCCTTATCGTATCCTCTATCGTATCCTATCCTCTATCCTATCCTATCGTATCCTCTATCGTATCCTATCCTCTATCCTATCCTATCCTATCCTCTATCTTATCCTATCCTCTATCCTATCCAATCCTCTATCCTATCCTATCCTCTATCCTATCCTATCCTCTACCCTATCCTATCCTCTATCCTATCCTATCCTCTATCCTATCCTATCCTCTATCCTGTCCTATCCTCTATACCATCCTATCCTCTATCCTATCCTATCCTCTATCTTATCCTATCCTCTATCCTATCCTATCCTCTATCCTATCCTATCCTCTATCCTATCCTATCCTCTATCCTATCCTATCCTCTATCCCATCCTATCATCTATCCTATCCTATCCTCTATCCTATCCTATCCTCTATCTTATCCTATCCTCTATCCTATCCTATCCTCTATCCTATCCTATCCTCTATCCTTTCCTATCCTCTATCCTATCCTATCCTCTATCCTATCCTATCCTCTATACTATCCAATCCTCTATCCTATCATATCCTCTATCTTATCCTATCCTCTATCCTATCCTATCCTCTATCCTATACTATCCTCTATACTATCCTATCCTCTATCCTATCCTATCCTCTATCCTATCCTATCCTCTATCCTGTCCTATCCTCTATCCCATCCTATCCTCTATCCTATCCTATCCTATCCTCTATCTTATCCTATCCTCTATCCTATCCTATCCTCTATCCTATCCTATCCTCTATCCTATCCTATCCTCTATCCTATCCTATCCTCTATCATATCCTATCCCCATTCCTATAATATCATCTGTCCTAACCTATCCTCTATCCTATCCAATCCCCTATCCTATCCTCTATCGTATCCTATGCTCTATCCTATCCTATCCTCTATCCTATCCTATCCTCTATCCTATCCTATCCTATCCTCTATCCTAACCTATCCTCTATCCTATCCTATTCTCCATCCTATCCTATTCTATCCTCTACCGCCTCCTATCCTGTATCCGATCCAATCCCCTATCGTCTACCGTATCATATTCTCTATCCTATCCTATCCTCTATCCTATCCTATCCTCTACCCTATCCTATCCTGTATCCGATCCAATCCCCTATCGTCTACCGTATCATATTCTCTATCCTATCCTATCCTCTATCCTATCCTCTATCCTATCCTATCGTATCCTCTATCGTATCCTATCCTCTATCCTATCCTATCCTATCCTCTATCTTATCCTATCCTCTATCCTATCCTATCATGTATCCTATCCTATCCTCTATCCTATCCTATCCTCTATCCTATCCTATCCTCTATCCTATCCTATCCTATCCTCTATCCTATCCTATCCTCTATCTAATCCTATCCTCTATCCTATCCTATCCTCTATCCTATCCTATCCTCTATCCTATCCAATCCCCTATCATATCCTCTATCCGATCCTATCCTCTATCCTATCCTATCCTCTATCCTATCCTATCCTCTATCCTATCCTATCCTCTATCTTATCCTATCCTCTATCCTATCCAATCCTCTATCCTATCCTCTATCCGATCCTATCTTCTATCCTATCGTATCCTCTATCATATCCTATCCTCTATCCTATCCTATCCTCTATCCTATCTTATCCTCTATCTTATCCTATCCTCTATCCTATCCTATCATCTATCCTATCCTATTTTCTATCCTATCCTATCCTCTATCATATCCTATCCTCTATCCTATCCTATCCTCTATCCTATCCTATCCTCTATCCTATCCTATCCTCTATCCTATCCTATCCTCTATCCTATCCTATCCTCTATCCTATCCTATCATCTATCCTATCCTATCTTCTATCCTATCCTATCCTCTATCATATCCTATCCTCTATCATATCCTATCCTCTATCCTATCCTATCCTCTATCCTATCCTATCCTCTATCCTATCCTATCCTCTATCCTATCCTATCCTCTATCCTATCCTATTCTCTATCTTATCCTATCCTCTATCCTATCCAATCCTCTATCCTATCCTCTATCCGATCCTATCTTCTATCCTATCCTATCCTAATTCATATCCTATCCTCTATCCTATCCTATCCTCTATCCTATCTTATCCTCTATCTTATCCTATCCTCTATCCTATCCTATCATCTATCCTATCCTATCTTCTATCCTATCCTATCCTCTATCATATCCTATCCTCTATCTTATCCTATCCTCTATCCTATCTTATCCTCTATCTTATCCTATCCTCTATCCTATCCCTTTATCTATCCTATCCTATCTTCTATCCTATCCTATCCTCTATCATATCCTATCCTCTATCCTATCCTATCCTCTATCCTATCCTATCCTCTATCCTATCCTATCCTCTATCCTATCCTATCCTCTATCCTATCCTATTCTCTATCCTATCCTATCCTCTATCCTATCCTATCCTCTACAATATCGTATCCTCTATCATATCCTTTCCTCTTTCCTATAATATCATCTATCCTATCGTATCCTCTATCTTATCCTATCCTCTATCCTATCCTATCATGTATCCTATCCTATCCTCTATCCTATCCTATCCTCTACCCTATCCTATCCTCTATCCTATCCTATCCTCTATCCTATCCTATCCTCTATCCTATCCTATCGTATCCTCTATCGTATCCTATCCTCTATCCTATCCTATCGTATCCTCTATCGTATCCTATCCTCTATCCTATCCTATCGTATCCTCTATCGTATCCTATCCTCTATCCTATCCTATCCTATCCTCTATCCTATCCTATCCTCTATCCTATCCTATCCTCTATCCTATCCTATCCTCTACCCTATCCTATCCTGTATCCGATCCAATCCCCTATCGTCTACCGTATCATATTCTCTATCCTATCCTATCCTCTATCCTATCCTCTATCCTATCCTATCGTATCCTCTATTGTATCCTATCCTCTATCCTATCCTATCGTATCCTCTATCGTATCCTATCCTCTATCCTATCCTATCGTATCCTCTATCGTATCCTATCCTCTATCCTATCCTATCCTATCCTCTATCTTATCCTATCCTCTATCCTATCCTATCATCTATCCTATCCTATCCTCTATCCTATCCTATCCTCTATCCTATCCTATCCTCTATCCTATCCTATCCTCTATCCTATCCTATCCTATCCTCTATCTTATCCTATCCTCTATCCTATCCTATCATCTATCCTATCCTATCCTCTATCCTATCCTATCCTGTATCCTATCCTATCCTCTATCCTATCCTATCCTCTATCCTATCCTATCCTCTATCCTATCCTATCCTCTATCCCATCCTATCCTCTATCCTATCCTATCCTCTATCCTATCCTATCCTCTATCTAATCCTATCCTCTATCCTATCCTATCCTCTATCCTATCCTATCCTCTATCCTATCCAATCCCCTATCATATCCTCTATCCGATCCTATCCTCTATCCTATCCTATCCTCTATCCTATCCTATCCTCTATCCTATCCTATCCTCTATCTTATCCTATCCTCTATCCTATCCAATCCTCTATCCTATCCTCTATCCGATCCTATCTTCTATCCTATTCTATCCTCTATCATATCCTATCCTCTATCCTATCCTATCCTCTATCCTATCTTATCCTCTATCTTATCCTATCCTCTATCCTATCCTATCATCTATCCTATCCTATTTTCTATCCTATCCTATCCTCTATCCTATCTTATCCTCTATCTTATCCTATCCTCTATCCTATCCTATCATCTATCCTATCCTATCTTCTATCCTATCCTATCCTCTATCATATCCTATCCTCTATCTTATCCTATCCTCTATCCTATCCTATCCTCTATCCTATCCCTTCATCTATCCTATCCTATCTTCTATCCTATCCTATCCTCTATCATATCCTATCCTCTATCCTATCCTATCCTCTATCCTATCCTATCATCTATCCTATCCTATCTTCTATCCTATCCTATCCTCTATCATATCCTATCCTCTATCATATCCTATCCTCTATCCTATCCTATCCTCTATCCTATCCTATCCTCTATCCTATCCTATCCTCTATCCTATCCTATCCTCTATCCTATCCTATTCTCTATCTTATCCTATCCTCTATCCTGTCCAATCCTCTATCCTATCCTCTATCCGATCCTATCTTCTATCCTATCCTATCCTAATTCATATCCTATCCTCTATCCTATCCTATCCTCTATCCTATCTTATCCTCTATCTTATCCTATCCTCTATCCTATCCTATCATCTATCCTATCCTATCTTCTATCCTATCCTATCCTCTATCATATCCTATCCTCCATCTTATCCTATCCTCTATCCTATCCTATCCTCTATCCTATCCCTTCATCTATCCTATCCTATCTTCTATCCTATCCTATCCTCTATCATATCCTATCCTCTATCTTATCCTATCCTCTATCCTATCCTATCCTCTATCCTATCCCTTCATCTATCCTATCCTATCTTCTATCCTATCCTATCCTCTATCATATCCTATCCTCTATCCTATCCTATCCTCTATCCTATCCTATCCTCTATCCTATCCTATCCTCTATCCTATCCAATCCCCTATCATATCCTCTATCCGATCCTATCCTCTATCCTATCCTATCCTCTATCCTATCCTATCCTCTATCCTATCCTATCCTCTATCTTATCCTATCCTCTATCCTATCCAATCCTCTATCCTATCCTCTATCCGATCCTATCTTCTATCCTATCCTATCCTCTATCCTATCCTATCCTCTATCCTATCCTATCCTCTATCCTATCCTATCCTCTATCCTATCCTAACGTATCCTCTATCGTATCCTATCCTCTATCCTATCCTATCGTATCCTCTATCGTATCCTATCCTCTATCCTATCCTATCGTATCCTCTATCGTATCCTATCATCTACCCTATCCTATCCTCTATCCTAAACTATCCTCTACCCTATCCTATCCTCTATCCTATCCTATCCTCTATCCTATCCTATCCTCTATCCTATCCTATCCTCTATCCTATCCTATCCTCTATCCCATCCTATCCTCTATCCTATCCTATCCTATCCTCTATCCTATCCTATCATCTATCCTATCCTATCCTCTATCCTATCCTATCCTCTACCCTATCCTATCCTCTATCCTATCCTATCCTCTATCCTATCCTATCCTCTATCCTATCCTTATCGTATCCTATATCGTATCCTATCCTCTATCCTATCCTATCGTATCCTCTATCGTATCCTATCCTCTATCCTATCCTATCGTATCCTCTATCGTATCCTATCCTCTATCCTATCCTATCCTATCCTCTATCTTATCCTATCCTCTATCCTATCCAATCCTCTATCCTATCCTATCCTCTATCCTATCCTATCCTCTACCCTATCCTATCCTCTATCCTATCCTATCCTCTATCCTATCCTATCCTCTATCCTGTCCTATCCTCTATCCCATCCTATCCTCTATCCTATCCTATCCTATCCTCTATCTTATCCTGTCCTCTATCCTATCCTATCATCTAGCCTATCCTATCCTCTATCCGATCCTATCCTCTACCCTATCATATCCTCTATCCTATCCTATCCTCTATCCTATCCTATCCTCTATCCTATCCTATCCTCTATCCTATCCTATCCTCTATCCTATCCTATCCTCTACCCTATCCTATCCTCTATCCTTTCCTATCCTCTATCCTATCCTATCCTCTATCGTATCCTATCCTCTATCTTATCCTATCCTCTATCCTATCCTATCATCTATACTATCCTATCCTCTATCCTATCCTATCCTATCCTCTACCCTATCCTATCCTCTATCCTATCCTATCCTCTATCCTACCCTACCCTCTATCTTATCCTATCCTCTATCCCATCCTATCCTCTATCCTATCCTATCCTATCCTCTATCTTATCCTATCCTCTATCCTATCCTATCATCTATCCTATCCTATCCTCTATCCTATCCTATCCTCTACCCTATCCTATCCTCTATCCTATCCTATCCTCTATCCTATCCTATCCTCTATCCTATCCTATCCTCTATCCTATCCTATTCTCTATCTTATCCTATCCTCTATCCTATCCAATCCTCTATCCTATCCTCTATCCGATCCTATCTTCTATCCTATCCTATCCTAATTCATATCCTATCCTCTATCCTATCCTATCCTCTATCCTATCTTATCCTCTATCTTATCCTATCCTCTATCCTATCCTATCATCTATCCTATCCTATCTTCTATCCTATCCTATCCTCTATCATATCCTATCCTCTATCTTATCCTATCCTCTATCCTATCCTATCCTCTATCCTATCCCTTCATCTATCCTATCCTATCTTCTATCCTATCCTATCCTCTATCATATCCTATCCTCTATCCTATCCTATCCTCTATCCTATCCTATCCTCTATCCTATCCTATAGTCTATCCTATCCTATCCTCTATCCTATCCTATCCTCTATCCTATCCTATTCTCTATCCTATCCTATCCTCTATCCTATCCTATCCTCTACAATATCGTATCCTCTATCATATCCTTTCCTCTTTCCTATAATATCATCTATCCTATCGTATCCTCTATCTTATCCTATCCTCTATCCTATCCTATCCCCTATACTATCCTATCCTCTATCCCATCCTATCCTCTATCCTATCCTATCCTATCCTCTATCTTATCCTATCCTCTATCCTATCCTATCATCTATCCTATCCTATCCTCTATCCTATCCTATCCTCTACCCTATCCTATCCTCTATCCTATCCTATCCTCTATCCTATCCTATCCTCTATCCTATCCTATCGTATCCTCTATCGTATCGTATCCTCTATCGTATCCTATCCTCTATCCTATCCTATCGTATCCTCTATCGTATCCTATCCTCTATCCTATCCTATCATATCCTCTATCGTATCCTATCCTCTATCCTATCCTATCATCTACCCTATCCTATCCTCTATCCTAAACTATCCTCTACCCTATCCTATCCTCTATCCTACCCTATCCTCTATCCTATCCTATCCTATCCTCTATCCTATCCTATCCTCTATCCTATCCTATCCTCTATCCCATCCTATCCTCTATCCTATCCTATCCTATCCTCTATCCTATCCTATCATCTATCCTATCCTATCCTCTATCCTATCCTATCCTCTACCCTATCCTATCCTCTATCCTATCCTATCCTCTATCCTATCCTATCCTCTATCCTATCCTTATCGTATCCTCTATCGTATCCTATCCTCTATCCTATCCTATCGTATCCTCTATCGTATCCTATCCTCTATCCTATCCTATCGTATCCTCTATCGTATCCTATCCTCTATCCTATCCTATCCTCTATCCTATACTATCCTCTATACTATCCTATCCTCTATCCTATCCTATCCTCTATCCTATCCTATCCTCTATCCTATCCTATCCTATCCTCTATCCTAACCTATCCTCTATCCTATCCTATTCTCCATCCTATCCTATTCTATCCTCTACCGCCTCCTATCCTGTATCCGATCCAATCCCCTATCGTCTACCGTATCATATTCTCTATCCTATCCTATCCTCTATCCTATCCTATCCTCTACCCTATCCTATCCTGTATCCGATCCAATCCCCTATCGTCTACCGTATCATATTCTCTATCCTATCCTATCCTCTATCCTATCCTCTATCCTATCCTATCGTATCCTCTATCGTATCCTATCCTCTATCCTATCCTATCCTATCCTCTATCTTATCCTATCCTCTATCCTATCCAATCATCTATCCTATCCTATCCTCTATCCTATCCTATCCTCTATCCTATCCTATCCTCTATCCTATCCTATCCTATCCTCTATCTTATCCTATCCTCTATCCTATCCTATCATCTATCCTATCCTATCCTCTATCCTATCCTATCCTCTATCCTATCCTATCCTCTATCCTATCCTATCCTCTATCCTATCCTATCCTCTATCCTATCCTATCCTCTATCCCATCCTATCCTCTATCCTATCCTATCCTCTATCCTATCCTATCCTCTATCTAATCCTATCCTCTATCCTATCCTATCCTCTATCCTATCCTATCCTCTATCCGATCCAATCCCCTATCATATCCTCTATCCGATCCTATCCTCTATCCTATCCTATCATCTATCCTATCCTATTTTCTATCCTATCCTATCCTCTATCATATCCTATCCTCTATCCTATCCTATCCTCTATCCTATCCTATCCTCTATCCTATCCTATCCTCTATCCTATCCTATCCTCTATCCTATCCTATCCTCTATCCTATCCTATCATCTATCCTATCCTATCTTCTATCCTATCCTATCCTCTATCATATCCTATCCTCTATCATATCCTATCCTCTATCCTATCCTATCCTCTATCCTATCCTATCCTCTATCTTATCCTATCCTCTATCCTATCCTATCATCTATCCTATCCTATCCTCTATCCTATCCTATCCTCTATCATATCCTATCCTCTATCATATCCTATCCTATATCCTATCCTATCCTCTATCCTATCCTATCGTATCCTCTATCGCATCCTATCCTCTATCCTATCCTATCGTATCCTCTATCGTATCCTATCCTCTATACTATCCTATCCTCTATACTATCCTATCCTCTATCCTATCCTATCCTCTATCCTATCCTATCCTCTATCCTATCCTATCCTTTATAATATCCTATCCTCTATCCTATCCTATCCTCTATAATATCGTATCCTCTATCATATCCTTTCCTCTTCCCTATAATATCATCTATCCTATCCTATGCCCTATCTTATCCTATCCTCTATCCTATCCTATCATCTATCCTATCCAATCCTCTATTCTATCTGATCCACTATCTTATCCTATCCTCTATCCTATCCTCTATCCTATCCTATCCTTTATTCTATCCAATCCCCTATCCTATCCTCTATCCGATCCTATCCTCTATCCTATCCTATCCTCTAACCTATCCTATCCTCTATCCTATCCTATCCTTTATAATATCCTATCCTCTATCCTATCCTATCCTCTATAATATCGTATCCTCTATCCTATCCTATCCTCTATCCTATCCTATCCTCTATCATATCGTATCCTCCATCCTATCCAATCCTGTATCCTATCGTATCCTCTATCCTATCCTATCGTATCCTCTATCCTATCCTATTCTATACTCTATCCTATCCTATCCTCTATCCTATCCTATACTCTATCCTATCTTATCCTCTATCTTATCCTATCCTCTATCCTATCCTCTATCCTATCCTATCCTTTATTCTATCCAATCGCCTATCCTATCCTCTATCCGATCCTATCCTCTATCCTATCCTATCCTCTATCAAATCCTATCCTATATCCTGTCCTATCCTCTATCCTATCCTATCGTATCCTCTATCGTATCCTATCCTCTATCCTATCCTATCGTATCCTTTATCGTATCCTATCCTCTATCATATCCTATCCTCTATCCTACCCTATCCTCTATCCTATCCTATCCTCTATCCTATCCTATACTCTAACATATCCTATCCTCTATCCTATCCTATCCTCTATCCTATCTTATCCTCTATCTTATCCTATCCTCTATCCTATCCTATCATCTATCCTATCCTATCTTCTATCCTATCCTATCCTCTATCATATCCTATCCTCTATACTATCCTATCCTCTATCCTATCCTATCCTCTATCCTATCCTATCCTCTATCCTATCCTATCCTCTATCCTATCCTATCCTCTATCCTATCCTATCGTACCCTCTATCGTATCTTATCCTCTATCCTATCCTATCCTCTATCCTATCCTATCATCTATACTATCCTATCCTCTATCGTCTCCTATCCTGTATCCGATCCAATCCCCTGTCCTCTATCCTATCCTATTCTCTATCCTATCCTCATTCCTATCGTATCCTCTATCCTATCCTATCCTCTATCCTATCCTATCCTCTGTCCTGTCCTATCCTCTATCCTATCCTATTCTCTATCCTATCCTATCGTATCCTCTATCCTATCCTATCCTCTATCCTATCCTATCCTCTATCCTATCCTACCCTCTATCCTATCCTATCGTATCCTCTATCGTATCCTATCCTCTGTCCTATCCTATCCTCTATCCTATCCTATCCTCTATCCTATCCTATCCTCTATCCTATCCTATCCTTTATAATATCCTATCCTCTATCCTATCCTATCGTCTATAATATCGTATCCTCTATCATATCCTTTCCTCTTTCCTATAATATCATCTATCCTATCCTATCCTCTATCTTATCCTATCCTCTATCCTATCCTATCATCTATCCTATCCTATCCTATCCTCTATCCTATCCTATCCTCTATCATATCCTATCCTCTATCCTATCCTATCCTCTATCCTATCTTATCCTCTATCTTATCCTATCCTCTATCCTATCCTATCATCTATCCTATCCTATCCTCTATCCTATCCTATCCTCTATCATATCCTATCCTCTTTCCTATCCTATCCTCTATCCTATCCTATCTTCTATCCTATCCTATCCTCTATCCTATCCTATCCTCTATCCTATCCTATACTCTATCCTATCTTATCCTCTATCTTATCCTATCCTCTATCCTATCCTCTATCCTATCCTATCCTTTATTATATCCAATCCCCTATCCTATCCTCTATCCGATCCTATCCTCTATCCTATCCTATCCTCTATCCTATCCTATGCTCTATCTTATCCTATCCTCTATCCTATCCTATCATCTATCCTATCCTATCCTCTATCCTATCCTATCCTCTATCATATCCTATCCTCTATCATATTCTATCCTATATCCTATCCTATCCCCTATCCTATCCTATCCTATCGTATCCTTTATCGTATCCTATCCTCTATACTATCCTATCCTCTATACTATCCTATCCTCTATCCTATCCTATCCTCTATCCTATCCTATCCTCTATCCTATCCTATCCTTTATAATATCCTATCCTCTATCCTATCCTATCCTCTATAATATCGTATCCTCTATCATATCCTTTCCTCTTCCCTATAATATCATCTATCCTATCCTATGCTCTATCTTATCCTATCCTATATCCTATCCTATCATCTATCCTATCCAATCCTCTATTCTATCTGATCCACTATCATATCCTATCCTCTATCCTATCCTATCCTCTATCCTATCCTATCCTCTATCCTATCCTATCCTCTATCATATCCTATCCTCTATCCTATCCTATCCTCTATCCTATCCTATCCTCTATCCTATCCTATCCTCTATCCTATCCTATCGTACCCTCTAACGTATCTTATCCTCTATCTTATCCTATCCTCTATCCTATCCTATCATCTATCCTATCCTATCTTCTATCCTATCCTATCCTCTATCATATCCTATCCTCTATCCTATCCTATCCTCTATCCTATCCTATGCTCTATCCTATCCTATCCTCTATCCTATCCTATCCTCTATCCTATCCTATCCTCTATCCTATCCTATCGTACCCTCTAACGTATCCTATCCTCTATCCTATCCTATCCTCTATCCTATCCTATCCTCTATACTATCCTATCCTCTATCGTCTCCTATCCTGTATCCGATCGAATCCCCTAACCTCTATCCTATCCTATTCTCTATCCTATCCTCATTCCTATCGTATCCTCTATCCTATCCTATCCTCTATCCTATCCTATCCTCTGTCCTGTCCTATCGTCTATCCTATCCTATTCTCTATCCTATCCTATCGTATCCTCTATCCTATCCTATCCTCTATCCTATCCTATCCTCTATCCTATCCTACCCTCTATCCTATCCTATCGTATCCTCTATCGTATCCTATCCTCTATCCTATCCTATCCTCTATCCTATCCTATCCTCTATACTATCCTATCCTCTATCCTATCCTATCCTCTATCCTATCCTATCCTCTATCCTATCCTATCCATTATAATATCCTATCCTCTATCCTATCCTATCCTCTATAATATCGTATCCTCTATCATATCCTTTCCTCTTTCCTATAATATCATCTATCCTATCCTATCCTCTATCCTATCCTATCATCTATCCTATCCTATCCCATCCTCTATCCTATCCTATCCTCTATCATATCCTATCCTCTATCCTATCCTATCCTCTATCGTATCTTATCCTCTATTTTATCCTATCCTCTATCCTATCCTATCATCTATCCTATCCTATCTTCTATCCTATCCTATCCTCTATCATATCCTATCCTCTATCCTATCCTTTCCTCTATCCTATCCTATCCTCTATCCTATCCTATCCTCTATCCTATCCTATCCTATCCTCTATCCTATCCTATCATCTATCCTATCCTATCCTCTATCCTATCCTATCCTCTATCATATCCTATCCTCTATCCTATCCTATACTCTATCCTATCTTATCCTCTATCTTATCCTATCCTCTATCCTATCCTCTATCCTATCCTATCCTTTATTCTATCCAATCCCCTATCCTATCCTCTATCCGATCCTATCCTCTATCCTATCCTATCCTCTATCCTATCCTATCCTCTATCTTATCCTATCCTCTATCCTATCCTATCATCTATCCTATCCTATCCTCTATCCTATCCTATCCTCTATCATATCCTATCCTCTATCATATCCTATCCTCTATCCTATCCAATCCTCTATCCTATCCTTTCCTCTATCCTATCCTATCGTATCCTCTATCCTATCATATCCTATCCTCTATCCTATCCTATCCTCTATCCTATCCTATACTCTATCCTATCTTATCCTCTATCTTATCCTATCCTCTATCCTATCCTCTATCCTATCCTATCCTTTATTCTATCCAATCCCCTATCCTATACTCTATCCGATCCTATCCTCTATCCTATCCTATCATCTATCCTATCCTATCCTCTATCCTATCCTATCCTCTATCATATCCTATCCACTATCATATCCTATCCTCTATCCTATCCTATCCTCTATCCTATCCTATCCTCTATCCTATCGTATCGTATCCTCTATCGTATCCTATCCTCTATCCTATCCTATCGTATCCTCTATCGTATCCTATCCTCTATCCTATCCTATCCTCTATCCTATCCAATCCCCTATCCTATCCTCTATCCTAACCTATCCTCTATCTTACCCTTTCCTCTTTCCTATAATATCATCTATCCTATCCTATCCTCTATCTTATCCTATCCTCTATCCTATCCTATCATCTATCCTATCCTATCCTCTATCCTATCCTATCCTCTATCCTATCCTATCCTCTATCATATCCTATCCTCTATCCTATCAAATCCTCTATCCTATCTTATCCTCTATCTTATCCTATCCTCTATCCTATCCAATCCTCTATCCTATCCTATCGTACCCTCTATCGTATCCTATCCTCTATCCTATCCTATCCTCTATCCTATCCTATCCTCTATACTATCCTATCCTCTATACTATCCTATCCTCTATCCTATCCTATCCTCTATCCTATCCTATCCTTTATAATATCCTATCCTCTATCCTATCCTATCCTCTATAATATCGTATCCTCTATCCTATCCTATCATATATCCTATCCTATCCTCTATCCTATCCTATCCTCTATCCTATCCTATCCTCTATCATATCGTATCCTCTATCCTATCCTATCATATATCCTATCCTATCCTCTATCCTATCCTATCCTCTATCCTATCCTATCCTCTATCATATCCTATCTTCTATCCTATCCTATCCTCTATCATATCCTATCCTCTATTCTATCCTATCCTCTATCCTATCCTATCCTCTATCCTATCCTATCCTCTATCCTATCCTATCCTCTATCCTATCCTATCCTCTATCATATCCTATCCTCTTTCCTATCCTATCCTCTATCCTATCCTATCTTCTATCCTATCCTATCCTCTATCCTATCCTATCCTCTATCCTATCCTATACTCTATCCTATCTTATCCTCTATCTTATCCTATCCTCTATCCTATCCTCTATCCTATCCTATCCTTTATTATATCCAATCCCCTATCCTATCCTCTATCCGATCCTATCCTCTATCCTATCCTATCCTCTATCCTATCCTATCCTCTATCTTATCCTATCCTCTATCCTATCCTATCATCTATCCTATCCTATCCTCTATCCTATCCTATCCTCTATCATATCCTATCCTCTATCATATCCTATCCTATATCCTATCCTATCCTCTATCCTATCCTATCGTATCCTCTATCGTATCCTATCCTCTATCCTATCCTATCGTATCCTCTATCGTATCCTATCCTCTATACTATCCTATCCTCTATACTATCCTATCCTCTATCCTATCCTATCCTCTATCCTATCCTATCCTCTATCCTATCTTATCCTCTATCTTATCCTATCCTCTATCCTATCCTCTATCCTATCCTCTATCCTATCCTATCCTTTATTCTATCCAATCCCCTATCCTATCCTCTATCCGATCCTATCCTCTATCCTATCCTATCATCTATCCTATCCTATCCTCTATCCTATCCTATCCTCTATCATATCCTATCCTCTATCATATCCTATCCTCTATCCTATCCAATCCTCTATCCTATCCTATGGTCTATCCTATCCTATCGTATCCTCTATCCTATCTTATCCTCTATCTTATCCTATACTCTATCCTATCCTATCATCTATCCTATCCTATCTTCTATCCTATCCTATCCTCTATCATATCCTATCCTCTATCCTATTCTATCCTCTATCCTATCCTCTATCGTCTCCTACCCTGTATCCGATCCAATCCCCTAACCTCTATCCTATCCTATTCTCTATCCTACCCTCATTCCTATCGTATCCTCTATCCTATCCTATTCTCTATCCTACCCTCATTCCTATCGTATCCTCTATCCTATCCTATCCTCTATTATATCCTATCCTCTGTCCTGTCCTATCCTCTATCCTATCCTATTCTCTATCCTATCCTATCGTATCCTCTATCCTATCCTATCCTCTATCCTATCCTACCCTCTATCCTATCCTATCGTATCCTCTATCGTATCCTATCCTCTATCCTATCCTATCCTCTATCCTATTCTATCCTCTAAACTATCCTATCCTCTATCCTATCCTATCCTCTATCCTATCCTATCCTCTATCCTATCCTATCCTTTATAATATCCTATCCTCTATCCTATCCTATCCTCTATAATATCGTATCCTCTATCATATCCTTTCCTCTTTCCTATAATATCATCTATCCTATCCTATCCTCTATCCTATCCTATCATCTATCCTAACCTATCCTATCCTATCATCTATCCTATCCTATCTTCTATCCTATCCTATCCTCTATCATATCCTATCCTCTATCCTATCCTATCCTCTATCCTATCCTATCCTCTATCCTATCCTATCCTCTATCCTATCCTATCCTATCCTCTATCCTATCCTATCATCTATCCTATCCTATCCTCTATCCTATCCTATCCTCTATCATATCCTATCCTCTATCCTATCCTATACTCTATCCTATCTTATCCTCTATCTTACCCTATCCTCTATCCTATCCTGTATCCTATCCTATCCTTTATTCTATCCAATCCCCTATCCTATCCTCTATCCGATCCTATCCTCTATCCTATCCTATCCTCTATCCTATCCTATCCCCTATCTTATCCTATCCTCTATCCTATCCTATCATCTATCCTGTCCTATCCTCTATCCTATCCTATCTTCTATCATATCCTATCCTCTATCCTATCCTATCCTCTATCCTATCCAATCCCCTATCCTATCCTCTATCCTAACCTATCCTCTATCTTACCCTTTCCTCTTTCCTATAATATCATCTATCCTATCCTATCCTCTATCTTATCCTATCCTCTATCCTATCCTATCATCTATCCTATCCTATCCTCTATCCTATCCTATCATCTATCCTATCCTATCCTCTATCATATCCAATCCTCTATCCTATCCTATGCTCTATCCTATCCTATCGTATCCTCTATCCTATCATATCCTATCCTGTATCCTATCCTATCCTCTATCCTATCCTCTCCTCTATCCTATCCTATCGTACCCTCTATCGTATCCTATCCTCTATCCTATCCTATCCTCTATCCTATCCTATCCTCTATACTATCCTATCCTCTATACTATCCTATCCTCTATCCTATCCTATCCTCTATCCTATCCTATCCTTTATAATATCCTATCCTCTATCCTATCCTATCCTCTATCCTATCCTATCCTCTGTCCTATCCTATCCTCTATCCTATCCTATCCTATCCTCTATCCTATCCTATCATCTATCCTATCCTATCCTCTATCCTATCCTATCCTCTATCATATCCTATCCTCTATCCTATCCTATACTCTATCCTATCTTATCCTCTATCTTACCCTATCCTCTATCCTATCCTGTATCCTATCCTATCCTTTATTCTATCCAATCCCCTATCCTATCCTCTATCCGATCCTATCCTCTATCCTATCCTATCCTCTATCCTATCCTATCCCCTATCTTATCCTATCCTCTATCCTATCCTATCATCTATCCTGTCCTATCCTCTATCCTATCCTATCTTCTATCATATCCTATCCTCTACCCTATCCTATCCTCTATCCTATCCAATCCCCTATCCTATCCTCTATCCTAACCTATCCTCTATCTTACCCTTTCCTCTTTCCTATAATATCATCTATCCTATCCTATCCTCTATCTTATCCTATCCTCTATCCTATCCTATCATCTATCCTATCCTATCCTCTATCCTATCCTATCATCTATCCTATCCTATCCTCTATCATATCCTATCCTCTATCCTATCAAATCCTCTATCCTATCTTATCCTCTATCTTATCCTATCCTCTATCCTATCCAATCCTCTATCCTATCCTATTGTACCCTCTATCGTATCCTATCCTCTATCCTATCCTATCCTCTATCCTATCCTATCCTCTATCCTATCCTATCCTCTATCCTATCCTATTCTCTATCATATCGTATCCTCTATCCTATCCTATCATATATCCTATCCTATCCTCTATCTTATCCTATCCTCTATCCTATCCTATCATCTATCCTATCCTATCCTCTATCCTATCCTATCCTTTATCATATCCTATCCTCCATCATATCCTATCCTATATCCTATCCTATCCTCTATCCTATCCTATCGTATCCTCTATCGTATCCTATCCTCTATACTATCCTATCCTCTATACTATCCTATCCTCTATCCTATCCTATCCTCTATCCTATCCTATCCTCTATCCTATCCTATCCTTTATAATATCCTATCCTCTATCCTATCCTATCGTCTATAATATCGTATCCTCTATCATATCCTTTCCTCTTCCCTATAATATCATCTATCCTATCCTATCCTCTATCTTATCCTATCCTCTATCCTATCCTATCATCTATCCTATCCAATCCTCTATTCTATCTGATCCACTATCATATCCTATCCTCTATCCTATCCTATCCTCTATCCTATCCTATCCTCTATCCTATCCTATCCTCTATCATATCCTATCCTCTATCCTATCCTATCCTCTATCCTATCTTATCCTCTATCTTATCCTATCCTCTATCCTATCCTATACTCTATCCTATCTTATCCTCTATCTTATCCTATAATCTATCCTATCCTCTATCCTATCCTCTATCCTATCCTATCCTTTATTCTATCCAATCCCCTATCCTATCCTCTATCCGATCCTATCCTCTATCCTATCCTATCCTCTATCCTATCCTATCCTCTATCTTATCCTATCCTCTATCCTATCCTATCATCTATCCTATCCTATCCTCTATCCTATCCTATCCTCTATCATATCCTATCCTCTATCATATCCTATCCTATATCCTATCCTATCCTCTATCCTATCCTATCGTATCCTCTATCGCATCCTATCCTCTATCCTATCCTATCGTATCCTCTATCGTATCCTATCCTCTATACTATCCTATCCTCTATACTATCCTATCCTCTATCCTATCCTATCCTCTATCCTATCCTATCCTCTATCCTATCCTATCCTTTATAATATCCTATCCTCTATCCTATCCTATCCTCTATAATATCGTATCCTCTATCATATCCTTTCCTCTTCCCTATAATATCATCTATCCTATCCTATGCTCTATCTTATCCTATCCTCTATCCTATCCTATCATCTATCCTATCCAATCCTCTATTCTATCTGATCCACTATCATATCCTATCCTCTATCCTATCCTATCCTCTATCCTATCCTATCATCTATCCTATCCTATCCTCTATCCTATCCTATCCTCTATCATATCCTATCCTCTATCCTATCCTATACTCTATCCTATCTTATCCTCTATCTTATCCTATCCTCTATCCTATCCTCTATCCTATCCTATCCTTTATTCTATCCAATCCCCTATCCTATCCTCTATCCGATCCTATCCTCTATCCTATCCTATCCTCTAACCTATCCTATCCTCTATCCTATCCTATCCTTTATAATATCCTATCCTCTATCCTATCCTATCCTCTATAATATCGTATCCTCTATCCTATCCTATCCTCTATCCTATCCTATCCTCTATCATATCGTATCCTCCATCCTATCCAATCCTGTATTCTATCCTATCCTCTATCCTATCCTATCGTATCCTCTATCCTATCCTATCCTATCCTCTATCCTATCCTATCCTCTATCCTATCCTCTATCCTATCCTATCGTATCCTCTATCGTATCCTATCCTCTATCCTATCCTATCCTCTATTCTATCCAATCCCCTATCCTATCCTCTATCCGATCCTATCCTCTATCTTATCCTATCCTCTATCCTATCCTATCCTCTATCCTATCCTATCCTCTATCTTATCCTATCCTCTATCGTATCCTATCATCCATCCTATCCTATCCTCTATCCTATCTTATCCTCTATCATATCCTATCCTCTATCAAATCCTATCCTATATCCTGTCCTATCCTCTATCCTATCCTATCGTATCCTCTATCGTATCCTATCCTCTATCCTATCCTATCGTATCCTTTATCGTATCCAATCCTCTATCCTATCCTATCCTCTATCCTATCCAATCCCCTATCCTATCCTCTATCCTAACCTATCCTCTATCTTATCCTATCCTCTATCCTATCCTATCATCTATCCTATCCTATCCTCTATCCTATCCTATCCTCTATCCTATCCTATCATCTATCCTATCCTATCCTCTATCCTATCCTATCCTCTATCCTATCCTATCCTCTATCCTATCCTATCCTCTATCTTATCCTATCCTCTATCCTATCCTATCATCTATCCTATCCTATCCTCTATCCTATCCTATCCTCTATCATATCCTATCCTCTATCATATCCTATCCTCTATCCTATCCTATCCTCTATCCTATCCTATACTCTATCCTATCCTATCCTCTATCCTATACTATCCTCTATCCTATCATATCCTCTATCCTATCCTATCCTCTATCCTATCCTATCCTATCCTCTATCCTATCCTATCCTCTATCCTATCCTATCCTCTATCCTATCCTATCGTATCCTCTATCGTATCCTATCCTCTATCCTATCCTATCCTCTATCCTATCCAATCCCCTATCCTATCCTCTATCCGATCCTATCCTCTATCTTATCCTATCCTCTATCCTATCCTATCATCTATCCTATCCTATCCTCTATCCTATCCTATCCTCTATCATATCCTATCCTCTATCCTATCCTATACTCTATCCTATCTTATCCTCTATCTTATCCTATCCTCTATCCTATCCTCTATCCTATCCTCTATCCTATCCTATCCTTTATTCTATCCAATCCCCTATCCTATCCTCTATACGATCCTATCCTCTATCCTATCCTATCCTCTATCCTATCCTATCCTCTATCCTATCCTATCCTCTATCCTATCCTATCCTCTATCCTATCCTATCCTATATCCTATCCTATCCTCTATCCTATCCTATCCTCTATCCTATCCTTTCCTCTACAATATCGTATCCTCTATCATATCCTTTCCTCTTTCCTATAATATCATCTATCCTATCCTATCCTCTATCTTATCCTATCCTCTATCCTATCCTATCATCTATCCTATCCTATTATCTATCCTATCCTATCCTCTATCCTATCCTATCCTCTATCCTATCATATCTACTACAATATCGTATCCTCTATCATATCCTTTCCTCTTTCCTATAATATCATCTGTCCTGTCCTATCCTCTATCTTATCCTATCCTCTATCCTATCCTGTCATCTATCCTATACTATCCTCTATCCTATCCTATCCTCTATCCTATCCTATCCTCTATCATATCCTATCCTCTATCCTATCCTATCCTCTATCCTATCGTATCCTCTATCTTATCCTATCCTCTATCCTATCCTATCATCTATCCTATCCTATCTTCTATCCTATCCTATCCTCTATCATATCCTATCCTCTATCCTATCCTATCCTCTATCATATCCTATCCTCTATCATATCCTATCCTCTATCCTATCCTATCCTCTATCCTATCCTATCCTCTATCCTATCCTATCCTCTATCCTATCCTATCCTCTACAATATCGTATCCTCTATCATATCCTTTCCTCTTTCCTATAATATCATCTATCCTATCCTATCCTCTATCTTATCCTATCCTCTATCCTATCCTATCATCTATCCTATCCTATTATCTATCCTATCCTATCCTCTATCCTATCCTATCCTCTACCCTATCCTATCCTCTATCCTATCCTATCCTCTATCCTATCCTATCCTCTATCCCATCCTATCCTCTATCCTATCCTATCCTCTATCCTATCCTATCCTCTATCCTATCCTATCCTCTATCCTATCCTATCCTCTATCCTATCCTATCCTCTACAATATCGTATCCTCTATCATATCCTTTCCTCTTTCCTATAATATCATCTATCCTATCCTATCCTCTATCTTATCCTATCCTCTATCCTATCCTATCATCTATCCTATCCTATCCTCTATCCTATCCTATCCTCTATCCTATCCTATCCTCTATCCTATCCTATCCTCTATCTTATCCTATCCTCTATCCTATCCTATCATCTATCCTATCCTATCCTCTATCCTATCCTATCCTCTATCATATCCTATCCTCTATCATATCCTATCCTCTATCCTATCCTATCCTCTGTCCTATCCTATACTCTATCCTATCCTATCCTCTATCCTATACTATCCTCTATCCTATCATATCCTCTATCCTATCCTATCCTCTATCCTATCCTATCCTATCCTCTATCCTATCCTATCCTCTATCCTATCCTATCCTCTATCCTATCCTATCCTCTATCCTATCCTATCGTATCCTCTATCGTATCCTATCCTCTATCCTATCCTATCCTCTATCCTATCCAATCCCCTATCCTATCCTCTATCCGATCCTATCCTCTATCTTATCCTATCCTCTATCCTATCCTATCATCTATCCTATCCTATCCTCTATCCTATCCTATCCTCTATCATATCCTATCCTCTATCCTATCCTATACTCTATCCTATCTTATCCTCTATCTTATCCTATCCTCTATCCTATCCTCTATCCTATCCTCTATCATATCCTATCCTTTATTCTATCCAATCCCCTATCCTATCCTCTATACGATCCTATCCTCTATCCTATCCTATCCTCTATCCTATCCTATCCTCTATCCTATCCTATCCTCTATCCTATCCTATCCTCTATCCTATCCTATCCTCTATCCTATCCTTTCCTCTACAATATCGTATCCTCTATCATATCCTTTCCTCTTTCCTATAATATCATCTATCCTATCCTATCCTCTATCTTATCCTATCCTCTATCCTATCCTATCATCTATCCTATCCTATTATCTATCCTATCCTATCCTCTATCCTATCCTATCCTCTATCCTATCATATCTACTACAATATCGTATCCTCTATCATATCCTTTCCTCTTTCCTATAATATCATCTGTCCTGTCCTATCCTCTATCTTATCCTATCCTCTATCCTATCCTGTCATCTATCCTATACTATCCTCTATCCTATCCTATCCTCTATCCTATCCTATCCTCTATCATATCCTATCCTCTATCCTATCCTATCCTCTATCCTATCTTATCCTCTATCTTATCCTATCCTCTATCCTATCCTATCATCTATCCTATCCTATCTTCTATCCTATCCTATCCTCTATCATATCCTATCCTCTATCCTATCCTATCCTCTATCATATCCTATCCTCTATCATATCCTATCCTCTATCCTATCCTATCCTCTATCCTATCCTATCCTCTATCCTATCCTATCCTCTATCCTATCCTATCCTCTACAATATCGTATCCTCTATCATATCCTTTCCTCTTTCCTATAATATCATCTATCCTATCCTATCCTCTATCTTATCCTATCCTCTATCCTATCCTATCATCTATCCTATCCTATTATCTATCCTATCCTATCCTCTATCCTATCCTATCCTCTACAATATCGTATCCTCTATCATATCCTTTCCTCTTTCCTATAATATCATCTATCCTATCCTATCCTCTATCTTATCCTATCCTCTATCCTATCCTATCATCTATCCTATACTATCCTCTATCCTATCCTATCATCTATCCTATCCTATCCTCTATCCTATCCTATCCTCTATCATATCCTATCCTCTATCCTATCCTATCCTCTATCCTATCCTATCCTCTATCCTATCCTATCCTCTATCCTATCCTATCCTCTATCCTATCCTATCCTCTATCCTATCCTATCCTATCCTCTATCCTATCCTATCCTCTATCCTATCCTATCGTATCCTCTATCGTATCCTATCCTCTATCCTATCCTATCCTCTATCCTATCCAATCCCCTATCCTATCCTCTATCCGATCCTATCCTCTATCGTATCCTATCCTCTATCCTATCCTATCATCTATCCTATCCTATCCTCTATCCTATCCTATCCTCTATCCTATCCTATCATCTATCCTATCCTATCCTCTATCCTATCCTATCCTCTACCATATCCTATCCACTATCATATCCTATCCTCTATCCTATCCTATCCTCTATCCTATCCTATCCTCTATCCTATCCTATCGTATCCTCTATCGTATCCTATCCTCTATCCTATCCTATCGTATCCTACATCGTATCCTATCCTCTATCCTATCCTATCCTCTATCATATCCAATCCTCTATCCTATCCTATCCTCTATCCTATCCTATCCTCTATCCTATCCTATCCTCTATCCTATCCTATCCTCTATCCTATCCTATCCTCTATCCTATCCTATCCTATCCTCTATCCTATCATATCCTCTATCCTATCCTATCCTCTATCCTATCCTATCCTCTATCCTATCCTATCCTCTATCCTATCCTATACTCTATCCTATCTTATCCTCTATCTTATCCTATCCTCTATCCTATCCTATCCTTTATTCTATCCAATCCCCTATCCTATCCTCTATCCGATCCTATCCTCTATCCTATCCTATCCTCTATCCTATCCTATCCTCTATCTTATCCTATCCTCTATCGTATCCTATCATCCATCCTATCCTATCCTCTATCCTATCCTATCCTCTATCATATCCTATCCTCTATCAAATCCTATCCTATATCCTGTCCTATCCTCTATCCTATCCTATCGTATCCTCTATCGTATCCTATCCTCTATCCTATCCTATCGTATCCTTTATCGTATCCAATCCTCTATCCTATCCTATCCTCTATCCTATCCAATCCCCTATCCTATCCTCTATCCTAACCTATCCTCTATCTTATCCTATCCTCTATCCTATCCTATCATCTATCCTATCCTATCCTCTATCCTATCCTATCCTCTACCCTATCCTATCCTCTATCCTATCCTATCCTCTATCCTATCCTATCCTCTATCCTATCCTATCCTCTATCCTATCCTATCCTCTACAATATCGTATCCTCTATCATATCCTTTCCTCTTCCCTATAATATCATCTATCCTATCCTATCCTCTATCTTATCCTATCCTCTATCCTATCCTATCATCTATCCTATCCTATCCTCTATACTATCCTATCCTCTATCCTATCCTATCCTCTATCCTATCTGATCCACTATCATATCCTATCCTCTATCCTACGCTATCCTCTATCCTATCCTATCCTCTATCCTATCCTATACTCTAACATATCCTATCCTCTATCCTATCCTATCCTCTATCCTATCTTATCCTCTATCTTATCCTATCCTCTATCCTATCCTATCATCTATCCTATCCTATCTTCTATCCTATCCTATCCTCTATCATATCCTATCCTCTATACTATCCTATCCTCTATCCTATCCTATCCTCTATCCTATCCTATCCTCTATCCTATCAAATCCTCTATCCTATCCTATCGTACCCTCTATCGTATCTTATCCTCTATCCTATCCTATCCTCTATCCTATCCTATCATCTATACTATCCTATCCTCTATCGTCTCCTATCCTGTATCCGATCCAATCCCCTGTCCTCTATCCTATCCTATTCTCTATCCTATCCTCATTCCTATCGTATCCTCTATCCTATCCTATCCTCTATCCTATCCTATCCTCTGTCCTGTCCTATCCTCTATCCTATCCTATTCTCTATCCTATCCTATCGTATCCTCTATCCTATCCTATCCTCTATCCTATCCTATCATCTATCCTATCCTACCCTCTATCCTATCCTATCGTATCCTCTATCGTATCCTATCCTCTGTCCTATCCTATCCTCTATCCTATCCTATCCTCTATACTATCCTATCCTCTATCCTATCCTATCCTCTATCCTATCCTATCCTCTATCCTATCCTATCCTTTATAATATCCTATCCTCTATCCTATCCTATCGTCTATAATATCGTATCCTCTATCATATCCTTTCCTCTTTCCTATAATATCATCTATCCTATCCTATCCTCTATCTTATCCTATCCTCTATCCTATCCTATCATCTATCCTATCCTATCCTATCCTCTATCCTATCCTATCCTCTATCATATCCTATCCTCTATCCTATCCTATCCTCTATCCTATCTTATCCTCTATCTTATCCTATCCTCTATCCTATCCTATCATCTATCCTATCCTATCTTCTATCCTATCCTATCCTCTATCCTATCCTATCCTGTATCCTATCCTATCCTCTATCCTATCCTATCCTCTATCATATCCTATCCTCTTTCCTATCCTATCCTCTATCCTATCCTATCTTCTATCCTATCCTATCCTCTATCCTATCCTATCCTCTATCCTATCCTATACTCTATCCTATCTTATCCTCTATCTTATCCTATCCTCTATCCTATCCTCTATCCTATCCTATCCTTTATTATATCCAATCCCCTATCCTATCCTCTATCCGATCCTATCCTCTATCCTATCCTATCCTCTATCCTATCCTATACTCTATCTTATCCTATCCTCTATCCTAACCTATCATCTATCCTATCCTATCCTCTATCCGATCCTATCCTCTATCCTATCCTATCCTCTATCCTATCCTATCATCTATCCTATCCAATCCTCTATTCTATCTGATCCACTATCATATCCTATCCTCTATCCTATCCTATCCTCTATCCTATCCTATCCTCTATCCTATCCTATCCTCTATCATATCCTATCCTCTATCCTATCCTATCCTCTATCCTATCCTATCCTCTATCCTATCCTATCCTCTATCCTATCCTATCGTACCCTCTAACGTATCTTATCCTCTATCTTATCCTATCCTCTATCCTATCCTATCATCTATCCTATCCTATCTTCTATCCTATCCTATCCTCTATCATATCCTATCCTCTATCCTATCCTATCCTCTATCCTATCCTATGCTCTATCTTATCCTATCCTCTATCCTATCCTATCATCTATCCTATCCTATCTTCTATCCTATCCTATCCTCTATCATATCCTATCCTCTATCCTATCCTATCCTCTATCCTATCCTATGCTCTAACCTATCCTATCCTCTATCCTATCCTATCCTCTATCCTATACTATCGTACCCTCTAACGTATCCTATCCTCTATCCTATCCTATCCTCTATCCTATCCTATCCTCTATACTATCCTATCCTCTATCGTCTCCTATCCTGTATCCGATCCAATCCCCTAACCTCTATCCTATCCTATTCTCTATCCTATCCTCATTCCTATCGTATCCTCTATCCTATCCTATCCTCTATCCTATCCTATCCTCTGTCCTGTCCTATCCTCTATCCTATCCTATTCTCTATCCTATCCTATCGTATCCTCTATCCTATCCTATCCTCTATCCTATCCTATCCTCTATCCTATCCTACCCTCTATCCTATCCTATCGTATCCTCTATCGTATCCTATCCTCTATCCTATCCTATCCTCTATCCTATCCTATCCTCTATACTATCCTATCCTCTATCCTATCCTATCCTCTATCCTATCCTATCCTTTATAATATCATATCCTCTATCCTATCCTATCCTCTATAATATCGTATCCTCTATCATATCCTTTCCTCTTTCCTATAATATCATCTATCCTATCCTATCCTCTATCCTATCCTATCATCTATCCTATCCTATCCTATCCTCTATCCTATCCTATCCTCTATCATATCCTATCCTCTATCCTATCCTATCCTGTATCGTATCTTATCCTCTATTTTATCCTATCCTCTATCCTATCCTATCATCTATCCTATCCTATCTTCTATCCTATCCTATCCTCTATCATATCCTATCCTCTATCCTATCCTTTCCTCTATCCTATCCTATCCTCTATCCTATCCTATCCTCTATCCTATCCTATCCTATCCTCTATCCTATCCTATCATCTATCCTATCCTATCCTCTATCCTATCCTATGCTCTATCATATCCTATCCTCTATCATATCCTATCCTCTATCCTATCCAATCCTCTATCCTATCCTATCCTCTATCCTATCCTATCGTATCCTCTATCCTATCATATCCTATGCTCTATCCTATCCTATCCTCTATCCTATCCTATACTCTATCCTATCTTATCCTCTATCTTATCCTATCCTCTATCCTATCCTCTATCCTATCCTATCCTTTATTCTATCCAATCCCCTATCCTATACTCTATCCGATCCTATCCTCTATCCTATCCTATCATCTATCCTATCCTATCCTCTATCCTATCCTATCCTCTATCATATCCTATCCACTATCATATCCTATCCTCTATCCTATCCTATCCTCTATCCTATCCTATCCTCTATCCTATCGTATCGTATCCTCTATCGTATCCTATCCTCTATCCTATCCTATCGTATCCTCTATCGTATCCTATCCTCTATCCTATCCTATCCTCTATCCTATCCAATCCCCTATCCTATCCTCTATCCTAACCTATCCTCTATCTTACCCTTTCCTCTTTCCTATAATATCATCTATCCTATCCTATCCTCTATCTTATCCTATCCTCTATCCTATCCTATCATCTATCCTATCCTATCCTCTATCCTATCCTATCCTCTCTCCTATCCTATCCTCTATCCTATCCTATCGTACCCTCTAACGTACCCTATCCTCTATCCTATCCCATCCTCTATCCTATCCTATCCTCTATACTATCCTATCCTCTATCGTCTCCTATCCTGTATCCGATCCAATCCCCTAACCTCTATCCTATCCTATTCTCTATCCTATCCTATCCTCTATCCTATCCTATGCTCTATCCTATCCTATCCTCTATCCTATCCTATCCTCTATCCTATCCTATCCTCTATCCTATCCTATCGTACCCTCTAACGTATCCTATCCTCTATCCTATCCTATCCTCTATCCTATCCTATCCTCTATACTATCCTATCCTCTATCGTCTCCTATCCTGTATCCGATCCAATCCCCTAACCTCTATCCTATCCTATTCTCTATCCTATCCTCATTCCTATCGTATCCTCTATCCTATCCTATCCTCTATCCTATCCTATCCTCTGTCCTGTCCTATCCTCTATCCTATCCTATTCTCTATCCTATCCTATCGTATCCTCTATCCTATCCTATCCTCTATCCTATCCTATCCTCTATCCTATCCTACCCTCTATCCTATCCTATCGTATCCTCTATCGTATCCTATCCTCTATCCTATCCTATCCTCTATCCTATCCTATCCTCTATACTATCCTATCCTCTATCCTATCCTATCCTCTATCCTATCCTATCCTTTATAATATCATATCCTCTATCCTATCCTATCCTCTATAATATCGTATCCTCTATCATATCCTTTCCTCTTTCCTATAATATCATCTATCCTATCCTATCCTCTATCCTATCCTATCATCTATCCTATCCTATCCTATCCTCTATCCTATCCTATCCTCTATCATATCCTATCCTCTATCCTATCCTATCCTGTATCGTATCTTATCCTCTATTTTATCCTATCCTCTATCCTATCCTATCATCTATCCTATCCTATCTTCTATCCTATCCTATCCTCTATCATATCCTATCCTCTATCCTATCCTTTCCTCTATCCTATCCTATCCTCTATCCTATCCTATCCTCTATCCTATCCTATCCTATCCTCTATCCTATCCTATCATCTATCCTATCCTATCCTCTATCCTATCCTATGCTCTATCATATCCTATCCTCTATCATATCCTATCCTCTATCCTATCCAATCCTCTATCCTATCCTATCCTCTATCCTATCCTATCGTATCCTCTATCCTATCATATCCTATCCTCTATCCTATCCTATCCTCTATCCTATCCTATACTCTATCCTATCTTATCCTCTATCTTATCCTATCCTCTATCCTATCCTCTATCCTAACCTATCCTTTATTCTATCCAATCCCCTATCCTATACTCTATCCGATCCTATCCTCTATCCTATCCTATCATCTATCCTATCCTATCCTCTATCCTATCCTATCCTCTATCATATCCTATCCACTATCATATCCTATCCTCTATCCTATCCTATCCTCTATCCTATCCTATCCTCTATCCTATCGTATCGTATCCTCTATCGTATCCTATCCTCTATCCTATCCTATCGTATCCTCTATCGTATCCTATCCTCTATCCTATCCTATCCTCTATCCTATCCAATCCCCTATCCTATCCTCTATCCTAACCTATCCTCTATCTTACCCTTTCCTCTTTCCTATAATATCATCTATCCTATCCTATCCTCTATCTTATCCTATCCTCTATCCTATCCTATCATCTATCCTATCCTATCCTCTATCCTATCCTATCCTCTCTCCTATCCTATCCTCTATCCTATCCTATCGTACCCTCTAACGTATCCTATCCTCTATCCTATCCCATCCTCTATCCTATCCTATCCTCTATACTATCCTATCCTCTATCGTCTCCTATCCTGTATCCGATCCAATCCCCTAACCTCTATCCTATCCTATTCTCTATCCTATCCTCATTCCTATCGTATCCTCTATCCTATCCTATCCTGTATCCTATCCTATGCTCTATCCTATCCTATCCTCTATCCTATCCTATCCTCTATCCTATCCTATCCTCTATCCTATCCTATCCTCTATCCTATCCTATCGTACCCTCTAACGTATCCTATCCTCTATCCTATCCTATCCTCTATCCTATCCTATCCTCTATACTATCCTATCCTCTATCGTCTCCTATCCTGTATCCGATCCAATCCCCTAACCTCTATCCTATTCTCTATCCTATCCTATCCTCTATCATATCCTATCCTCTATCATATCCTATCCTATATCCTATCCTATCCTCTATCCTATCCTATCGTATCCTCTATCGTATCCTATCCTCTATCCTATCCTATCGTATCCTCTATCGTATCCTATCCTCTATACTATCCTATCCTCTATACTATCCTATCCTCTATCCTATCCTATTCTCTATCCTATCCTATCCTCTATCCTATCCTATCCTTTATAATATCCTATCCTCTATCCTATCCTATCCTCTATAATATCGTATCCTCTATCATATCCTTTCCTCTTCCCTATAATATCATCTATCCTATCCTATCCTCTATCTTATCCTATCCTCTATCCTATCCTATCCAATCCTCTATTCTATCTGATCCACTATCATATCCTATCCTCTATCCTATCCTATCCTCTATCCTATCCTATCCTCTATCCTATCCTACCCTCTATCCTATCCTATCGTATCCTCTATCGTATCCTATCCTCTATCCTATCCTATCCTCTATCCTATCCTATCCTCTATACTATCCTATCCTCTATCCTATCCTATCCTCTATCCTATCCTATCCTTTATAATATCATATCCTCTATCCTATCCTATCCTCTATAATATCGTATCCTCTATCATATCCTTTCCTCTTTCCTATAATATCATCTATCCTATCCTATCCTCTATCCTATCCTATCATCTATCCTATCCTATCCTATCCTCTATCCTATCCTATCCTCTATCATATCCTATCCTCTATCCTATCCTATCCTGTATCGTATCTTATCCTCTATTTTATCCTATCCTCTATCCTATCCTATCATCTATCCTATCCTATCTTCTATCCTATCCTATCCTCTATCATATCCTATCCTCTATCCTATCCTTTCCTCTATCCTATCCTATCCTCTATCCTATCCTATCCTCTATCCTATCCTATCCTATCCTCTATCCTATCCTATCCTATCCTCTATCCTATCCTATCATCTAACCTATCCTATCCTCTATCCTATCCTATGCTCTATCATATCCTATCCTCTATCCTATCCTATCCTGTATCGTATCTTATCCTCTATTTTATCCTTTCCTCTTTCCTATAATATCATCTATCCTATCCTATCCTCTATCCTATCCTATCATCTATCCTATCCTATCCTATCCTCTATCCTATCCTATCCTCTATCATATCCTATCCTCTATCCTATCCTATCCTGTATCGTATCTTATCCTCTATTTTATCCTATCCTCTATCCTATCCTATCATCTATCCTATCCTATCTTCTATCCTATCCTATCCTCTATCATATCCTATCCTCTATCCTATCCTTTCCTCTATCCTATCCTATCTTCTATCCTATCCTATCCTCTATCATATCCTATCCTCTATCCTATCCTTTCCTCTATCCTATCCTATCCTCTATCCTATCCTATCCTCTATCCTATCCTATCCTATCCTCTATCCTATCCTATGCTCTATCATATCCTATCCTCTATCATATCCTATCCTCTATCCTATCCAATCCTCTATCCTATCCTATCCTCTATCCTATCCTATCGTATCCTCTATCCTATCATATCCTATGCTCTATCCTATCCTATCCTCTATCCTATCCTATACTCTATCCTATCTTATCCTCTATCTTATCCTATCCTCTATCCTATCCTCTATCCTATCCTATCCTTTATTCTATCCAATCCCCTATCCTATACTCTATCCGATCCTATCCTCTATCCTATCCTATCATCTATCCTATCCTATCCTCTATCCTATCCTATCCTCTATCATATCCTATCCACTATCATATCCTATCCTCTATCCTATCCTATCCTCTATCCTATCCTATCCTCTATCCTATCGTATCGTATCCTCTATCGTATCCTATCCTCTATCCTATCCTATCGTATCCTCTATCGTATCCTATCCTCTATCCTATCCTATCCTCTATCCTATCCAATCCCCTATCCTATCCTCTATCCTAACCTATCCTCTATCTTACCCTTTCCTCTTTCCTATAATATCATCTATCCTATCCTATCCTCTATCTTATCCTATCCTCTATCCTATCCTATCATCTATCCTATCCTATCCTCTATCCTATCCTATCCTCTCTCCTATCCTATCCTCTATCCTATCCTATCGTACCCTCTAACGTACCCTATCCTCTATCCTATCCCATCCTCTATCCTATCCTATCCTCTATACTATCCTATCCTCTATCGTCTCCTATCCTGTATCCGATCCAATCCCCTAACCTCTATCCTATCCTATTCTCTATCCTATCCTATCCTCTATCCTATCCTATGCTCTATCCTATCCTATCCTCTATCCTATCCTATCCTCTATCCTATCCTATCCTCTATCCTATCCTATCGTACCCTCTAACGTATCCTATCCTCTATCCTATCCTATCCTCTATCCTATCCTATCCTCTATACTATCCTATCCTCTATCGTCTCCTATCCTGTATCCGATCCAATCCCCTAACCTCTATCCTATCCTATTCTCTATCCTATCCTCATTCCTATCGTATCCTCTATCCTATCCTATCCTCTATCCTATCCTATCCTCTGTCCTGTCCTATCCTCTATCCTATCCTATTCTCTATCCTATCCTATCGTATCCTCTATCCTATCCTATCCTCTATCCTATCCTATCCTCTATCCTATCCTACCCTCTATCCTATCCTATCGTATCCTCTATCGTATCCTATCCTCTATCCTATCCTATCCTCTATCCTATCCTATCCTCTATACTATCCTATCCTCTATCCTATCCTATCCTCTATCCTATCCTATCCTTTATAATATCATATCCTCTATCCTATCCTATCCTCTATAATATCGTATCCTCTATCATATCCTTTCCTCTTTCCTATAATATCATCTATCCTATCCTATCCTCTATCCTATCCTATCATCTATCCTATCCTATCCTATCCTCTATCCTATCCTATCCTCTATCATATCCTATCCTCTATCCTATCCTATCCTGTATCGTATCTTATCCTCTATTTTATCCTATCCTCTATCCTATCCTATCATCTATCCTATCCTATCTTCTATCCTATCCTATACTCTATCATATCCTATCCTCTATCCTATCCTTTCCTCTATCCTATCCTATCCTCTATCCTATCCTATCCTCTATCCTATCCTATCCTATCCTCTATCCTATCCTATCATCTATCCTATCCTATCCTCTATCCTATCCTATGCTCTATCATATCCTATCCTCTATCATATCCTATCCTCTATCCTATCCAATCCTCTATCCTATCCTATCCTCTATCCTATCCTATCGTATCCTCTATCCTATCATATCCTATCCTCTATCCTATCCTATCCTCTATCCTATCCTATACTCTATCCTATCTTATCCTCTATCTTATCCTATCCTCTATCCTATCCTCTATCCTAACCTATCCTTTATTCTATCCAATCCCCTATCCTATACTCTATCCGATCCTATCCTCTATCCTATCCTATCATCTATCCTATCCTATCCTCTATCCTATCCTATCCTCTATCATATCCTATCCACTATCATATCCTATCCTCTATCCTATCCTATCCTCTATCCTATCCTATCCTCTATCCTATCGTATCGTATCCTCTATCGTATCCTATCCTCTATCCTATCCTATCGTATCCTCTATCGTATCCTATCCTCTATCCTATCCTATCCTCTATCCTATCCAATCCCCTATCCTATCCTCTATCCTAACCTATCCTCTATCTTACCCTTTCCTCTTTCCTATAATATCATCTATCCTATCCTATCCTCTATCTTATCCTATCCTCTATCCTATCCTATCATCTATCCTATCCTATCCTCTATCCTATCCTATCCTCTCTCCTATCCTATCCTCTATCCTATCCTATCGTACCCTCTAACGTATCCTATCCTCTATCCTATCCCATCCTCTATCCTATCCTATCCTCTATACTATCCTATCCTCTATCGTCTCCTATCCTGTATCCGATCCAATCCCCTAACCTCTATCCTATCCTATTCTCTATCCTATCCTCATTCCTATCGTATCCTCTATCCTATCCTATCCTGTATCCTATCCTATGCTCTATCCTATCCTATCCTCTATCCTATCCTATCCTCTATCCTATCCTATCCTCTATCCTATCCTATCCTCTATCCTATCCTATCGTACCCTCTAACGTATCCTATCCTCTATCCTATCCTATCCTCTATCCTATCCTATCCTCTATACTATCCTATCCTCTATCGTCTCCTATCCTGTATCCGATCCAATCCCCTAACCTCTATCCTATTCTCTATCCTATCCTATCCTCTATCATATCCTATCCTCTATCATATCCTATCCTATATCCTATCCTATCCTCTATCCTATCCTATCGTATCCTCTATCGTATCCTATCCTCTATCCTATCCTATCGTATCCTCTATCGTATCCTATCCTCTATACTATCCTATCCTCTATACTATCCTATCCTCTATCCTATCCTATTCTCTATCCTATCCTATCCTCTATCCTATCCTATCCTTTATAATATCCTATCCTCTATCCTATCCTATCCTCTATAATATCGTATCCTCTATCATATCCTTTCCTCTTCCCTATAATATCATCTATCCTATCCTATCCTCTATCTTATCCTATCCTCTATCCTATCCTATCCAATCCTCTATTCTATCTGATCCACTATCATATCCTATCCTCTATCCTATCCTATCCTCTATCCTATCCTATCCTCTATCCTATCCTATCCTCTATCATATCCTATCCTCTATCCTATCCTATCCTCTATCCTATCTTATCCTCTATCTTATCCTATCCTCTATCCTATCCTATACTCTATCCTATCTTATCCTATCCTCTATCCTATCCTCTATCCTATCCTCTATCCTATCCTATCCTTTATTCTATCCAATCCCCTATCCTATCCTCTATCCGATCCTATCCTCTATCCTATCCTATCCTCTATCCTATCCTATCCTCTATCATATCCTATCCTCTATCCTATCCTATCCTCTATCCTATCCTATCCTCTATCCTATCCTATCCTTTATAATATCCTATCCTCTATCCTATCCTATCCTCTATAATATCGTATCCTGTATCATATCCTTTCCTCTTTCCTATAATATCATCTATCCTATCCTATCCTCTATCCTATCCTATCATCTATCCTATCCTATCCTATCCTCCATCCTATCTTATCCTCTATCTTATCCTATCCTCTATCCTATCCAATCCTCTATCCTATCCTATCGTACCCTCTATCGTATCCTATCCTCTATTCTATCCTATCCTCTATCCTATCCTATACTCTATCCTATCTTATCCTATCCTCTATCCTATCCTCTATCCTATCCTCTATCCTATCCTATCCTTTATTCTATCCAATCCCCTATCCTATCCTCTATCCGATCCTATCCTCTATCCTATCCTATCCTCTATCCTATCCTATCCTCTATCATATCCTATCCTCTATCCTATCCTATCCTCTATCCTATCCTATCCTCTATCCTATCCTATCCTTTATAATATCCTATCCTCTATCCTATCCTATCCTCTATAATATCGTATCCTGTATCATATCCTTTCCTCTTTCCTATAATATCATCTATCCTATCCTATCCTCTATCCTATCCTATCATCTATCCTATCCTATCCTATCCTCTATCCTATCTTATCCTCTATCTTATCCTATCCTCTATCCTATCCAATCCTCTATCCTATCCTATCGTACCCTCTATCGTATCCTATCCTCTATTCTATCCTATCCTCTATCCTATCCTATCCTCTATACTATCCTATCCTCTATACTATCCTATCCTCTATCCTATCCTATCCTCTATCCTATCCTATCCTTTATAATATCCTATCCTCTATCCTATCCTATCCTCTATAATATCGTATCCTCTATCCTATCCTATCATATATCCTATCCTATCCTCTATCCTATCCTATCCTCTATCCTATCCTATCCTCTATAATATCGTATCCTCTATCCTATCCTATCATATATCCTATCCTATCCTCTATCCTATCCTATCCTCTATCCTATCCTATCCTCTATCATATCCTATCTTCTATCCTATCCTATCCTCTATCATATCCTATCCTCTATCCTATCCTATCCTCTATCCTATCCTATCCTCTATCCTATCCTATCCTCTATCCTATCCTATCCTCTATCATATCCTATCCTCTTTCCTATCCTATCCTCTATCCTATCCTATCTTCTATCCTATCCTATCCTCTATCCTATCCTGTCCTCTATCCTATCCTATACTCTATCCTATCTTATCCTCTATCTTATCCTCTATCTTATCCTATCCTCTATCCTATCCTCTATCCTATCCTATCCTTTATTATATCCAATCCCCTATCCTATCCTCTATCCGATCCTATCCTCTATCCTATCCTATCCTCTATCCTATCCTATCCTCTATCTTATCCTATCCTCTATCCTATCCTATCATCTATCCTATCCTATCCTCTATCCTATCCTATCCTCTATCATATCCTATCCTCTATCATATCCTATCCTATATCCTATCCTATCCTCTATCCTATCCTATCGTATCCTCTATCGTATCCTATCCTCTATCCTATCCTATCGTATCCTCTATCGTATCCTATCCTCTATACTATCCTATCCTCTATACTATCCTATCCTCTATCCTATCCTATCCTCTATCCTATCCTATCCTCTATCCTATCCTATCCTTTATAATATCCTATCCTCTATCCTATCCTATCCTCTATAATATCGTATCCTCTATCATATCCTTTCCTCTTCCCTATAATATCATGTATCCTATCCTATCCTCTATCTTATCCTATCCTCTATCCTATCCTATCATCTATCCTATCCAATCCTCTATTCTATCTGATCCACTATCATATCCTATCCTCTATCCTATCCTATCCTCTATCCTATCCTATCCTCTATCCTATCCTATCCTCTATCCTATCCTATCCTCTATCATATCCTATCCTCTATCCTATCCTATCCTCTATCCTATCTTATCCTCTATCTTATCCTATCCTCTATCCTATCCTATACTCTATCCTATCTTATCCTCTATCTTATCCTATCCTCTATCCTATCCTCTATCCTATCCTCTATCCTATCCTATCCTTTATTCTATCCAATCCCCTATCCTATCCTCTATCCGATCCTATCCTCTATCCTATCCTATCCTCTATCCTATCCTATCCTCTATCTTATCCTATCCTCTATCCTATCCTATCATCTATCCTATCCTATCCTCTATCCTATCCTATCCTCTATCATATCCTATCCTCTATCATATCCTATCCTATATCCTATCCTATCCTCTATCCTATCCTATCGTATCCTCTATCGCATCCTATCCTCCATCCTATCCTATCGTATCCTCTATCGTATCCTATCCTCTATACTATCCTATCCTCTATACTATCCTATCCTCTATCCTATCCTATCCTCTATCCTATCCTATCATCTATCCTATCCAATCCTCTATTCTATCTGATCCACTATCATATCCTATCCTCTATCCTATCCTATCCTCTATCCTATCCTATCGTCTATCCTATCCTATCCTCTATCATATCCTATCCTCTATCCTATCCTATCCTCTATCCTATCTTATCTTCTATCCTATCCTATCCTCTATCATATCCTATCCTCTATCCTATCCTATCCTCTATCCTATCCTATGCTCTATCCTATCCTATCCTCTATCCTATCCTATCCTCTATCCTATCCTATCCTCTATCCTATCCTATCGTACCCTCTAACGTATCCAACCTCTATCCTATCCTATCCTCTATCCTATCCTATCCTCTATACTATCCTATCCTCTATCGTCTCCTATCCTGTATCCGATCCAATCCCCTAACCTCTATCCTATCCTATTCTCTATCCTATCCTCATTCCTATCGTATCCTCTATCCTATCCTATTCTCTATCCTATCCTATCGTATCCTCTATCCTATCCTATCCTCTATCCTATCCTATCCTCTATCCTATCCTACCCTCTATCCTATCCTATCGTATCCTCTATCGTATCCTATCCTCTATCCTATCCTATCCTCTATCCTATCCTATCCTCTATACTATCTTATCCTCTATCCTATCCTATCCTCTATCCTATAATATCCTCTATCCTATCCTATCCTTTATAATATCCTATCCTCTATCCTATCCTATCCTCTATAATATCGTATCCTCTATCATATCCTTTCCTCTTTCCTATAATATCATCTATCCTATCCTATCCTCTATCCTATCCTATCATCTATCCTATCCTATCCTATCCTCTATCCTATCCTATCCTCTATCATATCCTATCCTCTATCCTATCCTATCCTCTATCCTATCTTATCCTCTATTTTATCCTATCCTCTATCCTATCCTATCATCTATCCTATCCTATCTTCTATCCTATCCTATCCTCTATCATATCCTATCCTCTATCCTATCCTTTCCTCTATCCTATCCTATCCTCTATCCTATCCTATCCTCTATCCTATCCTATCCTATCCTCTATCCTATCCTATCATCTATCCTATCCTATCCTCTATCCTATCCTATCCTCTATCATATCCTATCCTCTATCCTATCCTATACTTTATCCTATCTTATCCTCTATCTTATCCTATCCTCTATCCTATCCTCTATCCTATCCTATCCTTTATTCTATCCAATCCCCTATCCTATCCTCTATCCGATCCTATCCTCTATCCTATCCTATCCTCTATCCTATCCTATCCTCTATCTTATCCTAACCTCTATCCTATCCTATCATCTATCCTATCCTATCCTCTATCCTATCCTATCCTCTATCATATCCTATCCTCTATCATATCCTATCCTCTATCCTATCCAATCCTCTATCCTATCCTATCCTCTATCCTATCCTATCGTATCCTCTATCCTATCATATCCTATCCTCTATCCTATCCTATCCTCTATCCTATCCTATCCTCTATCCTATCCTATACTCTATCCTATCCTATCCTCTATCCTATCCTATCCTCTATCTTATCCTAACCTCTATCCTATCCTATCATCTATCCTATCCTATCCTCTATCCTATCCTATCGTCTATCATATCCTATCCTCTATCATATCCTATCCTATATCCTATCCTATCCTCTATCCTATCCTATCGTATCCTCTATCGTATCCTATCCTCTATCCTATCCTATCGTATCCTCTATCGTATCCTATCCTCTATACTATCCTATCCTCTATACTATCCTATCCTCTATCCTATCCTATCCTCTATCCTATCCTATCCTCTATCCTATCCTATCCTTTATAATATCCTATCCTCTATCCTATCCTATCCTCTATAATATCGTATCCTCTATCATATCCTTTCCTCTTCCCTATAATATCATCTATCCTATCCTATCCTCTATCCTATCCTATCCTCTATCCTATCTTATCCTCTATCTTATCCTATCCTCTATCCTATCCTATCATCTATCCTATCCTATCTTCTATCCAATCCTATCCTCTATCATATCCTATCCTCTATCCTATCCTATCCTCTATCCTATCCTATGCTCTATCCTATCCTATCCTCTATCCTATCATATCCTCTATCCTATCCTACCGTACCCTCTATCGTATCCTATCCTCTATCCTATCCTATCCTCTATCCTATCCTATCCTCTATACTATCCTATCCTCTATCGTCTCCTATCCTGTATCCGATCCAATCCCCTAACCTCTATCCTATCCTATTCTCTATCCTACCCTCATTCCTATCGTATCCTCTATCCTATCCTATCCTCTATTATATCCTATCCTCTGTCCTGTCCTATCCTCTATCCTATCCTATCCTCTATACTATCCTATCCTCTATCCTATCCTATCCTCTATCCTATCCTATCCTCTATCCTATCCTATCCTTTATAATATCCTATCCTCTATCCCATCCTATCCTCTATAATATCGTATCCTCTATCATATCCTTTCCTCTTTCCTATAATATCATCTATCCTATCCTATCCTCTATCCTATCCTATCATCTATCCTATCCTATCCTATCCTCTATCCTATCCTATCCTCTATCATATCCTATCCTCTATCCTATCCTATCCTCTATCCTATCTTATCCTCTATCTTATCCTATCCTCTATCCTATCCTATCATCTATCCTATCCTATCTTCTATCCTATCCTATCCTCTATCATATCCTATCCTCTATCCTATCCTATCGTATCCTCTATCGTATCCTATCCTCTATCCTATCCTATCCTCTATCCTATCCTATCCTCTATACTATCCTATCCTCTATCCTATCCTATCCTCTATCCTATAATATCCTCTATCCTATCCTATCCTTTATAATATCCTATCCTCTATCCTATCCTATCCTCTATAATATCGTATCCTCTATCATATCCTTTCCTCTTTCCTATAATATCATCTATCCTATCCTATCCTCTATCCTATCCTATGCTCTATCCTATCCTATCCTCTATCCTATCCTATCCTCTATCCTATGGTATCCTCTATCATATCCTATCCTCTATCCTATCCTATCCTCTATCCTATCTTATCCTCTATCTTATCCTATCCTCTATCCCATCCTATCATCTATCCTATCCTACCTTCTATCCTATCCTATCCTCTATCATATCCTATCCTCTATCCTATCCTATCCTCTATCCTATCCTATGCTCTATCCTATCCTATCCTCTATCCTATCCTATCCTCTATCCTATCCTATCGTACCCTCTATCGTATCCTATCCTCTATCCTATCCTATCCTCTATCCTATCCTATCCTCTATACTATCCTATCCTCTATCGTCTCCTACCCTGTATCCGATCCAATCCCCTAACCTCTATCCTATCCTATTCTCTATCCTACCCTCATTCCTATCGTATCCTCTATCCTATCCTATCCTCTATTATATCCTATCCTCTGTCCTGTCCTATCCTCTATCCTATCCTATTCTCTATCCTATCCTATCGTATCCTCTATCCTATCCTATCCTCTATCCTATCCTACCCTCTATCCTATCCTATCGTATCCTCTATCGTATCCTATCCTCTATCCTATCCTATCCTCTATCCTATCCTATCCTCTATACTATCCTATCCTCTATCCTATCCTATCCTCTATCCTATCCTATCCTCTATCCTATCATATCCTTTATAATATCCTATCCTCTATCCTATCCTATCCTCTATAATATCGTATCCTCTATCATATCCTTTCCTCTTTCCTATAATATCATCTATCCTATCCTATCCTATCCTCTATCCTATCCTATCCTCTATCATATCCTATCCTCTATCCTATCCTATCCTCTATCCTATCTTATCCTCTATCTTATCCTATCCTCTATCCTATCCTATCATCTATCCTATCCTATCTTCTATCCTATCCTATCCTCTATCATATCCTATCCTCTATCCTATCCTATCCTCTATCCTATCCTATCCTATCCTCTATCCTATCCTATCCTCTATCCTATCCTATCCTATCCTCTATCCTATCCTATCATCTATCCTATCCTATCCTCTATCCTATCCTATCCTCTATCATATCCTATCCTCTATCCTATCCTATACTCTATCCTATCTTATCCTCTATCTTACCCTATCCTCTATCCTATCCTCTATCCTATCCTATCCTTTATTCTATCCAATCCCCTATCCTATCCTCTATCCGATCCTATCCTCTATCCTATCCTATCCTCTATCCTATCCTATCCCCTATCTTATCCTATCCTCTATCCTATCCTATCATCTATCCTATCCTATCCTATCATCTATCCTATCCTATCCTCTATCTTATCCTATCCTCTATCCTATCCTATCATCTATCCTATCCTATCCTCTATCCTATCCTATCCTCTATCATATCCTATCCTCTATCATATCCTATCCTATATCCTATCCTATCCTCTATCCTACCCTATCCTCTATCCTATCCTATCCTTTATAATATCCTATCCTCTATCCTATCCTATCCTCTATAATATCGTATCCTCTATCATATCCTTTCCTCTTCCCTATAATATCATCTATCCTATCCTATCCTCTATCTTATCCTATCCTCTATCCTATCCTATCATTTATCCTATCCAATCCTCTATTCTATCTGATCCACTATCATATCCTATCCTCTATCCTATCCTATCCTCTATCCTATCCTATCCTCTATCCTATCCTATCCTCTATCATATCCTATCCTCTATCCTATCCTATCCTCTATCCTATCTTATCCTCTATCTTATCCTATCCTCTATCCTATCCTATCATCTATCCTATCCTATCTTCTATCCTATCCTATCCTCTATCATATCCTATCCTCTATCCTATCCTATCCTCTATCCTATCCTATGCTCTATCCTATCCTATCCTCTATCCTATCCTATCCTCTATCCTATCCTATCGTACCCTCTATCGTATCCTATCCTCTATCCTATCCTATCCTCTATCCTATCCTATCCTCTATACTATCCTATCCTCTATCGTCTCCTACCCTGTATCCGATCCAATCCCCTAACCTCTATCCTATCCTATTCTCTATCCTACCCTCATTCCTATCGTATCCTCTATCCTATCCTATCCTCTATTATATCCTATCCTCTGTCCTGTCCTATCCTCTATCCTATCCTATTCTCTATCCTATCCTATCGTATCCTCTATCCTATCCTATCCTCTATCCTATCCTACCCTCTATCCTATCCTATCGTATCCTCTATCGTATCCTATCCTCTATCCTATCCTATCCTCTATCCTATCCTATCCTCTATACTATCCTATCCTCTATCCTATCCTATCCTCTATCCTATCCTATCCTCTATCCTATCCTATCCTCTATCCTATCCTATCCTTTATAATATCCTATCCTCTATCCTATCCTATCCTCTATAATATCGTATCCTCTATCATATCCTTTCCTCTTTCCTATAATATCATCTATCCTATCCTATCCTCTATCCTATCCTATCATCTATCCTATCCTATCCTATCCTCTATCCTATCCTATCCTCTATCATATCCTATCCTCTATCCTATCCTATCCTCTATCCTATCTTATCCTCTATCTTATCCTATCCTCTATCCTATCCTATCATCTATCCTATCCTATCTTCTATCCTATCCTATCCTCTATCATATCCTATCCTCTATCCTATCCTATCCTCTATCCTATCCTATCCTCTATCCTATCCTATCCTCTATCCTATCCTATCCTATCCTCTATCCTATCCTATCATCTATCCTATCCTATCCTCTATCCTATCCTATCTTCTATCCTATCCTATCCTCTATCATATCCTATCCTCTATCCTATCCTTTCCTCTATCCTATCCTATCCTCTATCCTATCCTATCCTCTATCCTATCCTATCCTATCCTCTATCCTATCCTATCATCTATCCTATCCTATCCTCTAACCTATCCTATCCTCTATCCTATCCTATCCCCTATCTTATCCTATCCTCTATCCTATCCTATCATCTATCCTGTCCTATCCTCTATCCTATCCTATCTTCTATCATATCCTATCCTCTATCCTATCCTATCCTCTATCCTATCCAATCCCCTATCCTATCCTCTATCCTAACCTATCCTCTATCTTACCCTTTCCTCTTTCCTATAATATCATCTATCCTATCCTATCCTCTATCTTATCCTATCCTCTATCCTATCCTATCATCTATCCTATCCTATCCTCTATCCTATCCTATCCTCTATCCTATCCTATCCTCTATCATATCCTATCCTCTATCCTATCAAATCCTCTATCCTATCTTATCCTCTATCTTATCCTAGCCTCTATCCTATCCAATCCTCTATCCTATCCTATCGTACCCTCTATCGTATCCTATCCTCTATCCTATCCTATCCTCTATCCTATCCTATCCTCTATACTATCCTATCCTCTATACTATCCTATCCTCTATCCTATCCTATCCTCTATCCTATCCTATCCTCTATACTATCCTATCCTCTATACTATCCTATCCTCTATCCTATCCAATCCTCTATCCTATCCTATCGTACCCTCTATCCTATCCTATCTTCTATCATATCCTATCCTCTATCCTATCCTATCCTCTATCCTATCCTATCCTCTATCCTATCCTATCCTCTATCATATCATATCTTCTATACTATCCTATCCTCTATCATATCCTATCCTCTATCCTATCCTATCCTCTATCCTATCCTATCCTCTATCCTATCCTATCCTCTATCCTATCCTATCCTCTATCATATCCTATCCTCTTTCCTATCCTATCCTCTATCCTATCCTATCTTCTATCCTATCCTATCCTCTATCCTATCCTATCCTCTATCCTATCCTGTACTCTATCCTAACTTATCCTCTATCTTATCCTATCCTCTATCCTATCCTCTATCCTATCCTATCCTTTATTATATCCAATCCCCTATCCTATCCTCTATCCGATCCTATCCTCTATCCTATCCTATCATCTATCCTATCCAATCCTCTATTCTATCTGATCCACTATCATATCCTATCCTCTATCCTATCCTATCCTCTATCCTATCCTATCCTCTATCCTATCCTATCCTCTATCCTATCCTATCCTCTATCATATCCTATCCTCTATCCTATCCTATCCTCTATCCTATCTTATCCTCTATCTTATCCTATCCTCTATCCTATCCTATACTCTATCCTATCTTATCCTCTATCTTATCCTATCCTCTATCCTATCCTCTATCCTATCCTCTATCCTATCCTATCCTTTATTCTATCCAATCCCCTATCCTATCCTCTATCCGATCCTATCCTCTATCCTATCCTATCCTCTATCCTATCCTATCCTCTATCTTATCCTATCCTCTATCCTATCCTATCATCTATCCTATCCTATCCTCTATCCTATCCTATCCTCTATCATATCCTATCCCCTATCATATCCTATCCTATATCCTATCCTATCCTCTATCCTATCCTATCGTATCCTCTATCGCATCCTATCCTCTATCGTATCCTATCCTCTATACTATCCTATCCTCTATACTATCCTATCCTCTATCCTATCCTATCCTCTATCCTATCCTATCCTCTATCCTATCCTATCCTTTATAATATCCTATCCTCTATCCTATCCTATCCTCTATAATATCGTATCCTCTATCATATCCTTTCCTCTTCCCTATAATATCATCTATCCTATCCTATGCTCTATCTTATCCTATCCTCTATCCTATCCTATCATCTATCCTATCCAATCCTCTATTCTATCTGATCCACTATCATATCCTATCCTCTATCCTATCCTATCCTCTATCCTATCCTATCCTCTATCCTATCCTATCCTCTATCTTATCCTATCCTCTATCCTATCCTATACTCTATCCTATCTTATCCTCTATCTTATCCTATCCTCTATCCTATCCTCTATCCTATCCTCTATCCTATCCTATCCTTTATTCTATCCAATCCCCTATCCTATCCTCTATCCGATCCTATCCTCTATCCTATCCTATCCTCTATCCTATCCTATCCTCTATCTTATCCTATCCTCTATCCTATCCTATCATCTATCCTATCCTATCCTCTATCCTATCCTATCCTCTATCATATCCTATCCTCTATCATATCCTATCCTATATCCTATCCTATCCTCTATCCTATCCTGTCGTATCCTCTATCGCATCCTATCCTCCATCCTATCCTATCGTATCCTCTACCGTATCCTATCCTCTATACTATCCTATCCTCTATACTATCCTATCCTCTATCCTATCCTATCCTCTATCCTATCCTATCATCTATCCTATCCAATCCTCTATTCTATCTGATCCACTATCATATCCTATCCTCTATCCTATCCTATCCTCTATCCTATCCTATCGTCTATCCTATCCTATCCTCTATCATATCCTATCCTCTATCCTATCCTATCCTCTATCCTATCTTATCTACTATCCTATCCTATCCTCTATCATATCCTATCCTCTATCCTATCCTATCCTCTATCCTATCCTATGCTCTATCCTATCCTATCCTCTATCCTATCCTATCCTCTATCCTATCCTATCCTCTATCCTATCCTATCGTACCCTCTAACGTATCCTATCCTCTATCCTATCCTATCCTCTATACTATCCTATCCTCTATCCTATCCTATCCTCTATCCTATCCTATCATCTATCCTATCCAATCCTCTATTCTATCTGATCCACTATCATATCCTATCCTCTATCCTATCCTATCCTCTATCCTATCCTATCGTCTATCCTATCCTATCCTCTATCATATCCTATCCTCTATCCTATCCTATCCTCTATCCTATCTTATCTACTATCCTATCCTATCCTCTATCATATCCTATCCTCTATCCTATCCTATCCTCTATCCTATCCTATGCTCTATCCTATCCTATCCTCTATCCTATCCTATCCTCTATCCTATCCTATCCTCTATCCTATCCTATCGTACCCTCTAACGTATCCTATCCTCTATCCTATCCTATCCTCTATCCTATCCTATCCTCTATACTATCCTATCCTCTATCGTCTCCTATCCTGTATCCGATCCAATCCCCTAACCTCTATCCTATCCTATTCTCTATCCTATCCTCATTCCTATCGTATCCTCTATCCTATCCTATCCTCTATCCTATCCTATCCTCTGTCCTGTCCTATCCTCTATCCTATCCTATTCTCTATCCTATCCTATCGTATCCTCTATCCTATCCTATCCTCTATCCTATCCTATCCTCTATCCTATCCTACCCTCTATCCTATCCTATCGTATCCTCTATCGTATCCTATCCTCTATCCTATCCTATCCTCTATCCTATCCTATCCTCTATACTATCTTATCCTCTATCCTATCCTATCCTCTATCCTATAATATCCTCTATCCTATCCTATCCTTTATAATATCCTATCCTCTATCCTATCCTATCCTCTATAATATCGTATCCTCTATCATATCCTTTCCTCTTTCCTATAATATCATCTATCCTATCCTATCCTCTATCCTATCCTGTCATCTATCCTATCCTATCCTATCCTCTATCCTATCCTATCCTCTATCATATCCTATCCTCTATCCTATCCTAACCTCTATCCTATCTTATCCTCTATTTTATCCTATCCTCTATCCTATCCTATCATCTATCCTATCCTATCTTCTATCCTATCCTATCCTCTATCATATCCTATCCTCTATCCTATCCTTTCCTCTATCCTATCCTATCCTCTATCCTATCCTATCCTCTATCCTATCCTATCCTATCCTCTATCCTATCCTATCATCTATCCTATCCTATCCTCTATCCTATCCTATCCTCTATCATATCCTATCCTCTATCCTATCCTATACTCTATCCTATCTTATCCTCTATCTTATCCTATCCTCTATCCTATCCTCTATCCTATCCTATCCTTTATTCTATCCAATCCCCTATCCTATCCTCTATCCGATCCTATCCTCTATCCTATCCTATCCTCTATCCTATCCTATCCTCTATCTTATCCTAACCTCTATCCTATCCTATCATCTATCCTATCCTATCCTCTATCCTATCCTATCCTCTATCATATCCTATCCTCTATCATATCCTATCCTCTATCCTATCCAATCCTCTATCCTATCCTATCCTCTATCCTATCCTATCGTATCCTCTATCCTATCATATCCTATCCTCTATCCTATCCTATCCTCTATCCTATCCTATCCTCTATCCTATCCTATACTCTATCCTATCCTATCCTCTATCCTATCCTATCCTCTATCTTATCCTAACCTCTATCCTATCCTATCATCTATCCTATCCTATCCTCTATCCTATCCTATCCTCTATCATATCCTATCCTCTATCATATCCTATCCTATATCCTATCCTATCCTCTATCCTATCCTATCGTATCCTCTATCGTATCCTATCCTCTATCCTATCCTATCGTATCCTCTATCGTATCCTATCCTCTATACTATCCTATCCTCTATACTATCCTATCCTCTATCCTATCCTATCCTCTATCCTATCCTATCCTCTATCCTATCCTATCCTTTATAATATCCTATCCTCTATCCTATCCTATCCTCTATAATATCGTATCCTCTATCAAATCCTTTCCTCTTCCCTATAAAATCATCTATCCTATCCTATCCTCTATCCTATCCTATCCTCTATCCTATCTTATCCTCTATCTTATCCTATCCTCTATCCTATCCTATCATCTATCCTATCCTATCTTCTATCCAATCCTATCCTCTATCATATCCTATCCTCTATCCTATCCTATCCTCTATCCTATCCTATGCTCTATCCTATCCTATCCTCTATCCTATCATATCCTCTATCCTATCCTACCGTACCCTCTATCGTATCCTATCCTCTATCCTATCCTATCCTCTATCCTATCCTATCCTCTATCGTCTCCTATCCTGTATCCGATCCAATCCCCTAACCTCTATCCTATCCTATTCTCTATCCTACCCTCATTCCTATCGTATCCTCTATCCTATCCTATCCTCTATTATATCCTATCCTCTGTCCTATCCTATCCTCTATACTATCCTATCCTCTATCCTATCCTATCCTCTATCCTATCCTATCCTCTATCCTAT